>NC_142383.1:4977500-5262500 GCF_059441005.1 Hippichthys cyanospilos
TTGGTTATTTAATGTCTTGATATAAAACAGTAATGCTGCTGCAAACACTTTGCTCTTTGTTATTATTGTTTGCTGTTCTTTATTTTCATGTGCTTTTACCAACACAAATTTTAAGGCGAGCCATATTTTTACAGTATATATGTGTGACGCGTGCATAATTGCTGTGATCGTTTTAGCCCCTTCTAGCCTTAGTTTTAGTTAAATTGGGAATTTTTATGATGCAAAGTGGTGTTCATCATTAATATTGAACATGTGTGAGCGCTCGCCCATTTAGTTGCTTTACTTTTTGTGCCATTTGTTGCCAGTCATCTTGTTCTAGTTAGGAAAGATTGTCCGGCAGCAGTGATGTAACGTTAACGGTGATATTGAGAGATTAACTCATTCTTCCCAAAGACACTTTTTTTGGAAATTATTTTTCAAGTCTACTGTTCATTTTAATTTCAAGATTTTCACATGATGACACATTTTTTCATCTGAATTTTCTGAAAAATGAAACCACACATTTCACTTGGGATAAAGTGACTGTGTCTCATCCGTGACAGTCAAAGGTGTGAATAACGCCCGGGGATTCCCAAAGATACACCAACACAAGCAGTGGCACACAGTGGTCATTCGCGTACGTTTTTCTTTCTCGGACCTGTTGTTAAAATATGACTTCCTTGAAGTAATTCACAGGATTTCGGACTCATGGATTCAATAGGTCACCTCCTACTCCATGTTGCCAAGGAAACCATTGAGATAATCAGACACGCTGCCTGTAAAAGTGTATTTGATAGAATATCTTTATCTGCAACTTGTATCAAAAACACTGATCAGTGTCCAACAATCATCTTTCATAATTAATTTGATTAGATAAATAGATGATGATTAGTTGTAGATTTCAAAAGTCAAATCGTAAGATAAGAACCTGATTATTTGTATGTAATTATTGCACCTTATTTCATTAGTCATGTGTAAGCTAGAGACTCACAGCTGACTTCGAGTGAGAGGCCTGTCACCAGTCAATCTCAGGACATACAGTACTATCAGGACAAGATGCAATGATCAGGATCGTAATCAGACCTCTGCTGAGCTTGCTGATGAGCTGATTATTTGAATCGGATGAGTCAGGGAAAGGGACATGGAAAAAATGGAGGATACTGGCCCTCGAGGACCGAGTTTGGACACCCCTGCCCTTTCTGCATAACTGGTCTCTTAAGTAGTACACAAATGAAAATTTGTGAAATCACCTTAAGAAACACAAATCCAAGGAGTGCATATTACTCAACAGACAGCATTGTTTTTCCAACTCTGGTTTCTGTTGGACAAAACATTACAATGTTCAATCAAGGTGCACCATTGCTTTTCACACGGCAAATTCCGGTATCATATTAAAGATTTAGTGTAAAATGACAAAGTGACAAAATGTGCAATGAAAAACCACACTACACTTTTATTTGTACCCTTCTGCCTTTTTTTTGTTTTGGTAGAGACCAAAAATCTACACATCTAAATATGCATGCAAATAGAGCCATATTTAAAATGAAGTGACATTTCTCCTCAGGTGTACACAGCATCCAACCCCAATGGAATGACAGCAGGAAAAACATTCAAGGTTCACCTACAGCTTTGGGACACAGCTGGACAAGAAAGGTGGGCTTTTTTTTTCCAACACTTGAAGCCATCCTTTTGAGGAATTTTAGTCTTTCATGCTACATTTACTATGGCGCCTACTCAGGCACCACCAGTAGCCTACCACCAGTAGAGATGACTCACAGTTATGTCTAAAAGTGACAAGATTTAGAAGAACATCATGAAGTATATGTATTTTGTATTTGGATGTACACAACTTCATATACCATTTCATTTGTGGCAATTGCGCATAATCTGTTCATCGTCTTTACACAACAAAACACTTTCATCTGCTCTTTTTTTTTAATCAAGGCTGTATGACTCATTTCAGGATGAATCAGACACTTACATAAGTTTTTAATTTATAGAGCTTTAGATGAAAAAGACAAACAGATAAACTAATCACATGGAAGCTATACACCTACGTGCATCAGACATTTATTGCACTGGCTCTCCATTGTTTGTGTGTGAAGTGTTTACATTTAATACATTCAAAACATTTATGAACAATTTTCTGCATAACATAATCTGTTTGTATTTGGCAAAACATAATATAGCCTTGAATGTCAAAGACGCTTTGTAATATAGTGGTTCCTTGAGATACAAATGAGTGAGAGAGTCTTTCGAGATATGAAACCTTATTTGGAATGGGGGGCGCATTAAAGAGGCCTAAGCTGTTAATTGCCACACTCGTTTAAAGCTCACTAAAATACATATTGTGCTTTTAAAAACACCCGTTACATTGCCTTTAAAACCTCTACTGTAGATTATTGCTACAACACAATGGAAAAGGACTGACAATTAGTATATACTGTATTTTGCAATGGAGATATGAACACAAATTGTGCATCAACATATAGACATAGTAGTACTGGCTTATGTTACTGTTGCATACATAATCAATTGCACTATACAAGAGATTCTTAAGTCAGCCCCTATGTGGCTGTGGTACACACACCAGAATAAGTATCACAAATGTGCAATGGCAATTTTCAATGAACACTTTTCAGCCTGAAAAGTACAATATTTAGCCACAAGGTGCAGCTGCAAAATGTCACTTGGTCACCTGGAGAAGCCAAGTCAAAGCAAAGAAGCCTTAAATGTGGTTAGCACATCTACCTTACAGTTCAATATCCATGTCACTCCTGCCTTCCTGTGTGGTTTGCATGTTCTCCCTGAGCCCGTGTGGTTTCTTTCCGGGCACTCTGGCTTTCTCTGACAATCAAAAAAAAATGCATGGCAGGTAAATTGGACACTAATTGTTCTTTGGTGTGATTGGGCGTGTGAATGGTTGTTCCGTCTCTGTGTGCCCTGCAATTAGCTACAAACCAGTTTAGGGCACACTCTGCCCATAGACTGCTGGGATAGGCACCAGCAGGCGTGCGACCCTAATGAGGTGTAGCGCGTACAAAATATGGATGGATGTATTTTGGAAAAAAAAAAAAAAAAGAGTCGATGCCCATAAGCCTGATTAAAAAAGTCACAATGGTGACACCTGGTGGTCAACTTGAACCATAGCAGTTACAATCTTGAGTAGCCTCCTGAATATAAAATTTGTCTTTTTCGATTTACAGTGTACATTACTGAAACATTCACATAATGTAATAATTACTTAAGATTTTGCATAGATGCTTCTTTTTAAATATATGTATTTTAAAATCTCAAGTACCCCGGGAGTGCCTTCACATATGCCTAGGGTACATGTACCCCCATTAGAGAATAAAGACGCCTTGCTTGGCGGTTGAGAGCTTGAAACCACTGTTTCATTTTCATACATGAAGCCTCATACTCCATCATCACTTGATCACTGAGATTTGGGCAAGGCCTTTGAAACACCATTTTGAGTAGTCTGTCTCACTTGGCTGGCATGATCTCTGGATTCTGGGTGTCAAACGTTCACAGCCAGGCTGTGTATTTCAACCATGGGCCTTAAGGGATGTCATTTTTATTCCTACCTGAATTAATATGCCTCACAATAACATCAATATGACAATAGAGAATTCACACCTACGTATTAGATCACTCTTAAAATTGGTGCGTTTAGCAACTCTTTTATTTCCAGAGCAACTCAAGTAATTTGAGATTTTTTTTGACATTTTATGTCATTTATTTAATGACTAATAAACATAATGAAATTGTTTTAAGAATACAAATAAAATGCATACTAGTGAAGTCTTTTTATTTATGGACAAGGAAGTTAATGCTGAAAGCTGCTTCTGTCGGCTTGTGTTTCTGCCATAAATTTTGAGACGCTACAATGCCCAGTGAGTGCTCAACAGGCGTCACCAAACATTTGCAAAGATATTGTTTCAGAATGACACTTTCGGACTCCCAGGAGAACATATCCAATCACATTTGATTTCTATGTAGAGCTAGCTAGCTTGCTGTGAGGTTGCAGTCTCGTGATATGATTGGTCCGAGCGCAACAAACTGAACGGGCCTTGTCCATTCAACCTACAGCGAGCAGGCCCTATTCTTTCAGGGAACCTGACAACACCTGCTAGATGAATTATGATTGTGTAAATAGTTATTAACTAGCTTTTTGAATTGAACAACTCTAGTATAAACTAGCACTGGAAGCGCGGCAAAAAAATGGCTTCAATATGTTATACAGAGAACAGATCAGGAAGAATCATTTCATTCATGTTTTTTTTTGTTTTAAATAAATGTCTTTTTCCTGAGTTTTTATTGCCAACTATACTTCTATAAAAAACAGTTTCTGTTAAAATTATTAAATAAAAAGTTGCCATGCCACAATTAACGAAAATTCACATGACGTCCATTCAAATGAAGCGAGGAGGTGTTTTTGTGTCAGATGATAGCTAAATTTGAAATGGTTGTTTCAGACATTTTAGAGTATCTGATATTTGAGTTATGATCAATCTTTTTGCAGGTTCCGCAGCCTGACTACAGCATTCTTCAGAGATGCCATGGGGTTCCTGCTGATGTTTGATCTCACCAGCCAGCAGAGCTTCCTCAATGTCAGAAACTGGATGAGTATGTTGTTGATGTTAGTTATATCTTTTTTTTTTTTTAAACTGCATTGAAGGTTATTTTGTTTGTTTGTTTTTAAATCGTAGCCACTAACACAGCTTTAGACAAAAGTGGAAATGTTTAGCAGATAATTTTGCAAATTTAAGATCTTATTAGGTTGCTTTGTGCTTCTTTTCAGGCCAGCTACAGGCCAATGCCTACTGTGAAAATCCAGACATAGTGTTGGTTGGCAACAAGGCTGACCTGGCTGACCAGCGTGAGGTTCAAGAAAAACAAGCACGAGAGCTTGCTGATAAATACGGGTATGTCCAAAATATGGCACTCAATGCATAACTCTAGTACATACAATACCAGACAAGGACACAGACTTTGGTGAACATGGAAATCTTACAATAAAATTAATTTCAGTAACTAAATTAGAGCACGTTTCTGTCGAGTGTGCATTTGGACCGACCAATAGTTGATCATAAAGCTACGTTTCTATCTATTTGAATGATTTAAAAAATACAACAAAAAAGAACATAACTTTGACTGCATGAATTACCTTAAATTCGATTTGTAACCTGAGGAAAAACTGCAGCTGCAATATACCGAAAGCTATAACTGTGTGATAAATACAGTTTTTGAATGTGACTTAATAACAACCAACCCATCAACCCCATATTAAATGTAAGCCTATTGACTGAAACGATCTAGTCTTGTTTGGGCTAACAGTATAACTGTTGACGCGAACGTTAGCACTGGTGTCAATGCTCGCTTCAACTGTTTTAACACTTTCACTACCGATACTTTTTTTTTTTTTCGAAAAGAATTGAATTCATGGCATACATTATACTTGTTTATAACTCTACGATACTACGACAAATTAGTTGAAAAATTCCAACTTCAAGAGATTAGGTTACAGGCCCTGGGATTTTTTGTCCCATCGGTATTTTGTAATAATAATAATAATAATAATATAAATGTGCCAGAGAAGTGAAAATGATGACCAAACTCCTACAATACATAGTAATCAGTGTAATCTATAGTAATACACATATATAGCACATATTATCTAGTACTAGATGGTTAATTCATTAGAAATTGTGCAACGCAAGCTACCTTGTTGACAGTGGACCCAGCACTGGCTTGTTGTGTATGGAAAAGTTGCTAAATGCCACTGGAATCTGTAGATAGGTGTGTAACGAACCGCTGGGATGCCATTTCATCTTATTGCTACCATTCCTATACCGATTGCCATTTTTTTTTAAAAAGCACAGCGATGCATTGTCCCAACGGGTGTGAAAGGGTTCAATTATGAACCGGAGACCCAATCCAGCAGACCCATCAATGTGGGCTTGCATCGTCAGTCATGTTATTTATTAGCCTCATACATCTAGAGAGCCACTAGGCTCCATAGCCGCGGGTTGCCAACCCCCGCCCTAGCCTAATGATCTGTTACAACGACATTACTCAATGCATCTTGTGGGCTTTAAATGGGACGTGTACAAATAGGGAGTGTGTTAACTGCTGGCAAATTGTTGAAATAAGGCATTGTGCCCTCTGTCTTTCCATCGCAACCAAATCGATTGAGGCAGACTCATGCCTCGCACGGGGTTCGTTCAAAGCTCTAAAAGTTTGCAAAATGTTCCCCAGACATTTGCCAAGCATTCGCCAACAGTTTTAATGGTTTGTTTTCTTGTCACAAGGGCATTTTGAACTTGTTCAAACAGAAGAACAGTTTGCGACCTTGAAGAAACCTTGTCGATAACAGCATCTGTTACCTTGGCTGACGTTGGAAAAATTTTGCTCTCAGCAGGATAAGGGGTTAAAATGAAGATTTTTCTCCTTGCTTCCAAGTGACTTACACAGTGGTTCTCAAAATGGGGTCCATGGACCCCCGGGGGCCCATGAGCTGACTGCAGGTGGTCCGTGAAATAATTTGGGTGTTTTGGAACTGATTTAGTTGATCCTTTATCAGTTACAGATTTGTGCCTTGCTCTGCTTCGTCTTTGTTTTTTGGCGTCACCTCTAGCCACTGTTGATAGTGCATTTTGTGGTGGGGAAGGTGTTGCTGTCGTTGCGCACACATTATTCATTCTTTTTGTAAGATCTGGCGCACGAGTGTCTGTGGGTTGTGTTATCAAACTTGTGACTCTGTATAACATGCTAGCTATGTTAGTTTTTATCTTCAGCATGTTATAAAGTCTGGCTTTGTTTGTGTTTAGCTCGTTAGCTTTTTCGTTTGTGCTAAGTATTTCCTTTTGGTAAATGTTAGCATATGCAAACGTTTTGCATTAATAATCATACTCGTTTGCATTGTTTTGTATTGAAAGGGATATCAATTGTAATTCAGTTATATGATTGATTTAATTGGTGTACACACAGTAAGATATATAATTTTTTTCATATGGGACTTACCTGAGTTATGTTTGGTGTGTTTTCTTTTCTTACAGTTTTCTAATATAATCGAATGAGAGCTGTACTACTGACACAATTAAATTATAGAAGAGTTACTGTTCGCTGTTTGTCTACCTAGATAGAAGCCATTATTACACCCAGGAAGAACAGAACATTGGGTTATTAATCAGAATAATATATATTTGCATTAATTTTATTTTATGTTAAATCGTGAAAGTATTTAGTCTGTCCTCGTTTGTGACATCGCTGTCAAGCTAGTCAGATAGCTAACACGTGACATGAGATGGTCCAATGAAAGCCTGAGGCATGGAAGTTTAAGCTCTTTACTTGTATATTGAGCCTTGTGCAGCTAATTAGAGGATGTACAGCTGTACATTAGACTATCAATAATCACTTTCTTTTTTTGTAAAACTGTAATAAACACGCAAAATAAAATATGATTACCTTTCAACTATTCACAGCATTCACATATTAGTTAAATATTCATTTCACACAACAAACACACTTAAGAAAACATTCGCTACATTGTTCGATTAGCAACACTTCAGGAGTTAGCTCTCTACTTACATACGTAAACTACTGAACAAGCTAACCCATTAGCAAATGTAACAATTGTGGAGAGGAGCCAAATCTAAACCGAACTTGAACATACGCACTCTATCACCGTTCCCGTTTTGACATTTGTAAAACTTTACACAAGCATGTCGACATGTACTCACAGACATTTAGTTCCCCGACTTTGCCACGAACGAACTGCACTATAGCGAACCCCTGACTGAAGCAATTGACCGGAGGCAGCGGCCCTAAGGTATATAACGAAAATGACCACAAGGTGGCACTAAAGGACACTGTAACGACTGCATAGAACTATTCGTACAGCAAGGGTAAAACAAAATGAATTAAACTAATTAAATGAAACAAAGTATACAATAGTTCCAGCACAGTATTCATGACTCTTCAGTAAACCAGTTTAATGTATTGTTTTAAATGCTATACTTTTGAAATTTGTCAAAATGCGTTTAGTGTCTAAAATTGCTTGCTAACGAGGCAATGAAGCCAGCAAAGCTAAAGCGGCATGTTATTTTATTATGCCGTTTTTGACTAAATAATTGACAGCAAACTTTTTGGGGGAAATTGACCCGGTTTCTTATAAGGAGACGTGCAATTTTTATTTTGTAAACTTCAGTCTCAGCTAAAAAGTAACAAATGAGTATATTTGTTACTTTTCACCTATCCTTGGAAAGTTTGCTTTCTGAAAGGGCTAAGACATAATTTATTAGGCTATATATGCATGAAATAAAACCGTCCTAATGTGACTTCTGACAGGATTCCTTATTTCGAGACGAGCGCCGCGACTGGGACGGAGGTGGAAAAGGCTGTCATCACGCTCCTGGACCTGGTCATGAAGAGGATGGAGCAGTGTGTGGACAAACCGCCTTCAGAACCCTCTAATGGCACGGGGACCACAAAGCTCTCCACCGCACAGCCTGATGAGAAGAAATGTGCATGCTAAAGCTCAAGAGCTCGTTCAGGAAGTGACCAAGTGTACTCTCTACTCGCCAATCTTTCGCTGTCTTTCCTCATCTTTGCTTGCATGCTTCTTTGGTGTCATCTTGTTCATCTCATTTCCGGCCAAAAACTAACCATTAATTTGGTTTGTTGATTAGCTGTTGCCTAATTGCCTCTATAGTACCGGAGCAACCCCCGTTCTTCCTGTAAGGGTTATTCAAGTTACTGTATTTTGATCATGTCAGCGTAAATTCAGGTTTAGTGGAACGACACTGTTGTGTCAAGGTCAGAAACTTACTGTTCCTTATTTAATCTGCAGTCTACTTTTCTTGTCTTTATCGCAGTTTCTTTGTGGTTAAGTTAATCTTTTCATCGCTTTCTAACAGAGGAAAAGGCTTCTTCCTGTTTCACTTGCCTCTCGCATTCAACTTCAATCAACAAGCTGTTAAATTGCTTTTTTTTTTTTTTTTGGTGCAAATTGAGTGGCTTTTCATCCCACTTGTTCTTTGTTTACGCATTTCACTGTTTTTGTTCTACACCTGTTTTACGCCCTAATCATAATATCAGTTTGTTCTGGTTCATGCGCACTTGAAAACGTCCTTAAATTGAAGCAAACGCTGTGGCTTTATACACTGTTGTGTGCAGAAGTCTTGGGCCTCCATTAGTTTTGATGTTTTATTTTATTTTTTGTTAAGAAATACAATGTTAAAAGCGCTAAAACTTAAAGGGGGTATATCATATGTTAATGAGGATGAGGATAAAGGTGCACTTATACTGTATATTGTTATATTTATGGATGTATGTGCGCGTGTGTGTATATGAGATCGAGGAAGAGTGAGAGTGACTTCAATATAGCTATTTAATATATACAAAGATACTAAACTAAGGATCTAATGGTGGCCTAAGACTGTATTTACATACTTGCAGCTTGAATGCAGTTGAATTCATTTAGACAAAATGTTTCTCTTTTTGTTGTTGTTGTTGTTTTTTTGTTTTGTTTTTTAATTTACCTGGTGAAAAACCCCAAACTAAAACATTATTTTTCCAAAACATACATCGATTTGGCGATACTGTTGGTGATTTTTACTGGTGTCAAAATTCTGCCTTGTGCTAATGACTACTAGCAATGTATATTTATTTTTTCCATAATATCTATAATGCAGATTTAGTGCTCCTTAACAAACAGCTGCAGAGTTGTTGATGGTTTTTTTTCTTGTTTGCCTTCCAGTTAAGCCGTGCCAAATCTAGATGTTTTGTTAAAAAACTAATGTTTACACTCTGATGCTTTCCATCAGTTAAATGCATCTCACAATCTGTGTTTCAATCTGCAATGTTTTGTGCAAGTCAACAATGTACCTGAAATCGTATGACACCCTATCTGCCTTACATTATGGAAAATGTGTTGATTTGCTCAAGAAATGAGAATCACCTTTTTTTAATTTCTCACTTGTTATGTATTCTTTCCCAATGATGCATTTGTGGGGATTTCGAGCCTAATGGTGTTCTGAAAACAATGGCAGCCAAAAGAGACAACAGTTTGTGTGTGTTGCTTCTTAAAATCAGTTCCATGGCCCTTTTCGTAATGATGATATGAAACTAGTTCTAAAGACATGATTTTTTTTTTTTGTATTGTTCACAGTGGTTCTGTTTAAAAGGTTTATGTGACCTTAAGCTTTAGCTTCACTTTGTCACCTTTAATCTGCCAATGTGCCAAATCCAAATAAAAAGAGAAACGTCACACAAAAGCATTTTTTTTTCTTCGACTAGAGAAAATCTTCACAAAAAACATATTTTACCACTTTATATGTGTGTCTGTGTGCTTGCATATGTGTGCCATCTAATTATGAATGCCATATAAAATGCAGAAAATGTGATTGCATCTTCATTCTACTGAGGCAGAAGGCATAATGTGGTTTCCTAAAAATATGCATAGTAGCTTCTACCTTCACCTCTTGCAATGAGTCCTCATAAATGTGCTCAATTTACAAGATTTGAACAGATCTTGTTTCTAAAATGTTTATCCTGGTAAAATGGCGCCCAAGGGCGTTTCTAAAGCCTGTTTGGGAGCGCTCAACACACTTAAACTGAATCTAAGCACCCTTAATAGGTAAAATATTATTATTTGTGCATCTATCTCCTTCTTAAACAAGCGAGTGAAGAGAGTCTGTTAACGAACAATTATTTGTTGAAATGTAGTATTTTATCGACATTCCAGCAACGGACATTTACGAAGATTACAGTCTTGAGTCTTCTTTAAACCCAAAACATATGTTTGGTATGAAGCCGCCATCTTAGAACTATGACTAGACCGAGTTACTTTTTTCTCTAGAATAATTTTAGCTCAGGCTTTTGTGGTTGACCTTTTTCGTGCACATCAATAGGACCACCATCAGCACCATCCTCCGATGCAAATTCGTTCTATCAAACCTCCGATGCATTATTTTGCTCTTTGTAGTTTCCTCATGCATGTTTTTCGGTCACCTCACATAAGTGAAGTTTGAACATCCTCTTTAAAAGTCTACAATATTTAAGGAGTCATTTTGTGCCTGTTACTAAGTCTTCTGGAGGATTCTCCGTGTAGTGTGTGAGCTGCTCAGTATGATGATGTATTGTTCAATTTGGAGAAAAACATGGCAGCAGAAGGAAAGGATGACATTGTTTTATGTGCCAGATCAAAAAAAAAAAAAGTCAAAGTACCTCTAAGAGCTTTTATTTTTTGAAGTGCTCTTTATGTGAAATTTCTCAAATTGCAGTTTGTAAACGTTTGGTTTGATGCTTGTGTGTGATTGCTTTCTATTTTCTTCTTTTTCGGTTTATGGCACCGCCAGGCAGCATGTTTGAAACCTTTGAGAATGAAATGACTGTGATGCATTGGTGTTGCAAATAAATCTGTTAGTTTTAACGTGTGTGTATTCAATGTGGGTTTTAGTGGACAAGTGTGCGATGTTACAAAGCACATTCTAATTTTAAGCTTCGCTAACAACTCTTTGAGTTACTTTGCTCCTATCCCACAGCTGGTTAATCCTGTCAAACTACATATACTTATTGTTTGTCCTCTGTGGTGAAAGTAGCTGGAAATGTATTGAGGCTGGAACAAGTGCAAAGTGTGTCAGGGTTATCTTTAAAAGAAGACTAAGACAAGCACAGCTGCTAATAGTAGTATAGTAACTCAGACCAACCAAGATTGACTTTTCTCCGCCTAGGCAAAGGGAAAGCTTGGTGTACATTCTCATGCGTTGCCAACAGCGTTCTTCGTCGCTCAAGCGTCCCCGCCTGCTTTTTATTCATTCAGAAAAGCATTGCACATTACAAGACGTAACAAAAAGAGCCAGCGGGGCGCCATCAACAGCTGGGCCAAGGTCCCACCTCACACTTTCCTGCGTCTACAGCTTTATCGAAGGACTGGGGCGAGATGAACAAGATGGATAGCAATGCTCACTATTCTAGACAAGAAATAAACACATAATGATAACAACCTTATATAGGATTCCTTTCACACAGTGTCCCACATTATTATTATTATTATTATTATTATTTTATTTTTTTTGCAACTTCAATTCGGAATTCAACTTGGCCACTCCAAAACCTTTAATTTGTTCCTTTTGCACCATTCTGAGGTGAGCTTGTTAGTGTGTCTCGGATTGTTGCCCTGCTCCACATGGAGTTTCAGGCCAAGTGATGGCTGGATGTTGTCTTTTAATATAATTTTAAGGTTCCTTTATTGATTTATAAAGCTCTTAATGGTATGGTTCATTCATATTTATTGGATTTGCTTTTACCATATAGACCCTGAAACCCCTTGACACTGGCCTTCTGACCGAACCAGAGGTTAGAACCAAGCAACTTTCCAATTTTATGACTTTCGTTTATACCTGACAGAAGACCTGTCTCTCTCTCGTTCTGAATATACAGTACTGTAAAGGGGAAGTGGGTTTTGTTTGTCAGGTTTTATTGTTTGATTTTAGTTTGTCTTTCATCTTGTCAGGCACATTTGATAAAGAATATCCTGCAATATTTGGAGGTGGCTGCAATATGTAGTTATTAATATTCATGTAGTGATCTGTTGACTGAGAAAAGTTAAGCTCCAATGGTTGTGTCCTTTCATCATGTCGGCTCAGGAATCATCATGATCTGGTCTTGCCCCTGGGAATAGAGCAGCTCTTTCCGTACCACCTTCAATGGAGCAATTTTTCATCTCTGCTGTCAGGTAAATTGGAGAGCACCGACTAGAGATGCTCTCCAATTTACCTGACAGCAGAGATGAAAATTGCTCCATTGAAGGCTGTACGAAAGAGCTGCTCTATTCCCAGGGGCAAGACCAGATCATGATGATTCCTGAGCCGACATGATGAAAGGACACAACCATTGGAGCTTACTTTTCTCAGTCAACAGATCACTACATCGAATATTAATAACTACATATCTGCAGCCACTGCCAAAACTATTGCAGATTTTTCTGCAAATGAAGACTTATTCCAAATGATGCAAATTTATTCCACAAACACTAGACTTGCAGGAGTTTATCACCACCATCACTACCATACAGCATGTATTAATATTAATGTAAATATTAATATTAATATTAATATTAATATTATATGTACTGAATCCTCGGCTGACCATGTACCCCTGCAGATGTGTAATTTTGTAAGGCCACAATATATCATGGACTTCAAATAAAATGATTATGTGACTTTTCTGTGTGGGCAAACAATAATGAAAACAACAACAGCAACTTTCCAGTGGAGAAGAATTTATTCAGGAAACTTCTCACCAAAGACAGGGAATATGGAATGACAATAAATATCCAACAGCATAACCAGTAGTATTTAAATTGTTGAAAGCCATGGTTGTATTTTTTCATGGAATGCAGGAAGGCATATTTCAGCAGTGCCATCAATCCAAATAACTGAATTCCTAATAGCAAGTAAATTCACCAGCAAATGTAAACAACATAGATATAACCTGACAATATTTGAGTATTATGTTTAGAATATACTGCATATTTGTAAAAACAGCTTACTTACTCTGTGCCCAATGGAGGCAGCGAGTTAATGTACCAAAAAAACAAAAACAAAAATAGACCATCAAGATTTAAATATAAGAAGTGTCTTATACCTAAAATTCAATGTATCCATGAAATTTACTTATTTTTTCCCCCACTGTCCATTTTAAAACTTCATAGTACAGTCTGGATGTTAAAAACATCTATAAGCACATTAAGCACAATGATGTTTAAGGCACAGTATTATTATTTTTCTTTTTTTGCATTGAGTATTACGCATCCCAAAATGCTTAAGACACCGCGTTGCAAGAATAGTTTTCGTTATTTACAAACCTGTTTTGCCCAACAAGTAATTAGCAATACAACCTGACACAACTTTTATTCAATGAATTTGTAAAAGTTGTGAATCTAAATCCCACGCCTGGCACTTACAGTGTTTTGTCACAACCCTGTAATGTAATGTAATGTAATGTAATAACAACCAGTAATACCAATATAGTGGCAATATACTAAATACTTTTAACATTACAAAACAAAGAGCTCCCTTAAAGATTGTCTGTCAAATTTCACAAAATCAACATGAACCCATTATTTATCGAGACATATCATGGCCAAGTAACAAATTAAAATTCTACTCAAACTTAAAAATATAGTTGTACGACTGAATCAAAGTATGAAACATCTCAAAACTTAAATGGTGCGTTTGTATTGATCAAACACTACGTTTCAACACTAAGTTGGCAATCAGGACATTAATAAATATATTAGACTATTTAGCCAGTATTATTGTGTCGGTACATTCGATCATACATTCCCTTCCCGGCTAATTAATCTTCCCTTTTGATTTTTAATATTCAAATGTAGCTACAGTAAAAAAGAAAATTATGTTTGATGAATATAGTCTGCTGCTACTTGGGGGTTTAGCTCAATACTACACTAACTGGGCATCATTTTAATGATGCCTGCACAGTGTCATGATTCAAAAAACTGTATGGATTGGGGGGCAACTCTGCTCAGGTGGTCCGTCACCACTACAACCACAATAAACATTGTATTAAGTTATTACCTCTCTGACAGTATGACTCAAAACTAAGTATTATTACCTTTGTAAATAGAGTTTAATATGGAGCTTGGGGTTAGGGTGGCTTGACAAGTAGCAGTATTTCATATTTCAGACTGTAAATCTTTGTATGATAATGACCCATAAACAGTTATTGATAGTGATACACAAAATAAAACGCAATATAGTATTTGTAGTACATGGTCAACATGTAACATTTTGTGAAGTTGACTTATGTTTTTTTTTTAAGTGTAATTATGACAATGGGAGAAACCATGTTGTTCTCAAAAATAAGTATTAAAATCGCAGAGGATGTCGCTATGTATGTCATTTCTTTTTTTCCCTGTGATATTTTGATACAGCGAGAGCTTGTTTACCAATGAATATACGCTTAGACAATGTGACTGTGTGATCTGTGTGGTTTAAAATTGAAAGAAGCATGTACGCGTGTACAACTAAGAATGAGGGATAAAATTGGGCTTCCATGAGTAAAGATAAACTTGATCCCGTATGTTCTGATTGTAATATGTGCCCTTAACCTCTAAACATCAGTGACCTTACTGATCTGCTCCGGCACCTTTTCTTCTTTCACTTCTTTCTGTTGTGGCACAAGATCCTCTTCATCATCAACACTGAGGTCCATACGCAGGTTGTCGAGAGTCTGGCGAATTGTCAGAGTATCCTTACGCCTGAGAAGAGCAAATAATTATTTTTTTACATTTGTTTCCAAATGTAACTGACCAGTTACAAATACTATAGTTGACTCTTGCACATACTTGGATATATATATATATATATATATATATATATATATATATATATATATATATATATATATATATAGTGGGCCCCCGTGTTACGAGATGAATCCATTCCAATAGCTAATGCGTTTAGAACCCCAAAATACCAAAATAGTATAGTAAGTGCTACGTATATATAATATACATGTATATAATCAGAAAAGTCTTAAATAAAAAATATAGAAAGGATTAACTTCCCTTTGAGTGGCGCTTGTTACGCCCATATTCCATAGTTGGGTAGCCTAGGCTAGGCTAGCTTTGTATTTCTTGATTATCTCCAGCTTTGTTTCCATATAAATCATCTTCACTAGCAATCTTGGGACCCATGGCTAACCCTTTCAAGTTTGAATTAAGCAGTAAAATGCACTATAAGTACGGTTTTGTAACCACTCGCGATAGAACAAAGCTTTATCATTCCGGCATTTTGAATCGAGTGAGGCCAACCAATAGCAGACCAGCATCTCTGTCATGTGACGGCAATAGAAAATAAGTTCAATTACTTAAAAACCGCCTGCAGATGGAGACAAAACAACACAAATACAGCCATAGTGTGTGCGTGTGTGTATGTGTGTGTGTGTATGTATATATATATATATATACATATATATATATATATATATATATATATATATATATATATATATATATATATATATATATATATATATATATATATATATATATACATATATATATATATATATATATATATATATATATATATATATATATATATACATAAGTATATATATATATATATATATACATATATATATATATACATATATATATATATATATATATATATACATATATATATATATATATATATATATATATATATATATATATATATATATATATATATATATATATATATACATATATATATATATATATATATATATATATATACATAAGTATATATATATATATATATATATATATATATATATATATATATATATATATATATACATATATATATATATATATATATATACATATATATATATATATATATATATATATGTATATATATATATATATATATATATATATATATATATGTATATATATATATATATATATATATATATATATATATATATATATATATATATATATATATATATATAACAATTTAAGTAATTGAACTTATTTTCTATTGCCGTCACATGACAGAGATGCTGGTCTGCTATTGGTTGGCCTCACTCGATTCAAAATGCCGGAATGATAAAGCTGTCAATTGCTTGACAATTACTAAGGAGACGCCAATATGCTATTGGTCGATTAAGGTCACACAGTCTCACTCACGGAGATGCTATTGGCCGGCGTCACACGTCAATCACAGAAATGCCGATATGCTATTGGCCGAACGCCTTTATCTAGCTTGATGGGACAGGATGGAAGGAAGTAGAGAAGATGAGTGAAAAACGGAATGTTTTGAAGACTTTGCAAACTTTATCTGTTAGACATAGCTTCTAAAATTACTAGCAGCGGTAAAGGAAGAAATAAGAGGATGATGTTTTAGTATCTCCGTGATTTGCACCATGACTGAAAGAGTTACTGTAACCCTGTAAGACCAATAGCCTATCTGCGTTGCCATATTAACTCATGACGTTGATCTCTGCACCCTGTTATGGGTGGTATTACAGTGCTATATAATGGTTGCTTGACAAAACTGCATGTCATGTTAGTCGGCGACCTCCCGACATGCTTTGGGACAGCGCCATTGTTGCAATTCTGTGAGTTGAAACCAACAGTGAACTGACGCTCGAACAAGCCATGAGTGTGGTGCCTAGTTAATACAACACACACAACTTCTCCTCCGCCTCCACCTAGCTCAATTCACGTCGGGAAAAACAGCTGACATGAAATTAAGTGTGCCGATTGCAGGACAAAAAATCGTCACAGGTTTAAATGTGTTTTAATCAATAAGATGTCAATACATTCCAACCGTTTAAAAAAAAAGTGCGTATAATTATCAGTCAGTCAAGGAGACGCCAATATGCTATTGGTCGATTAAGGTCACCCGGTCTCACTCACGGAGATGCTATTGGCCGGCGTCACACGTCAATCACAGAAGTGCCGATATGCTATTGGCCGAACACCTTTATCTAGCTTGATGGCACAGCTGGTTGGGATGGAAGGAAGTAGAGAAAACCCTGACTGAAAAAGTTACTGTGACACTGTAAGACCAATAGCATATCTGATTTACCGTATTGACTTCGAGCATTCATCTCTGCTCATCTCTGCTTATCTCAGCACAAGTCACGTCTATCCAAAGGTAAAAGTCATTGTTCCTTTGTATTTGTTATTTAATGCAACTGTACAGTAGATTATGTCACTTAATATTAATATATGTATACAGCGTGATGATTTTACCTAAGGCTTCTGCGCGCGTTGCACGCATTCACGAATTAACATGGGTTTGGATTGCCCGCTATACGAGCAATTCGAGATACGAGCGTAGCCGCTGAACGGATTAAGTTCGTAACCCGGGGGCCCACTGTATATATATATATATATATATATATATATATATATATATATATATATATATATATATATATATATATATATATATATATATATATATATATATATATATATATATGCACACACTATGCAGAGAGCATACTTTGTTTGCAGGTGTTGGTCAAGGAGCTGCCTCTGAAGCCGTCCGTTAGTTTCCCTCTCCTCAGCCAGTTCCCGCTGACAGTGACGGAGTTGAGCATCCCTCCTGCTGGCTTCTTCCTCTGCCTCGTTCAGCTGACGCTTCAGTGAGCGGATTCTCTGGGCCATCTACATGACAAGTCAAAGAGAATTTAAGTATTTTTGGGGAAAGAAAATAGGTGTTTACATCGACTGAAATATGTTTAAGCTAGAATTAGACAAAAGTTAGGTATCATTGACACAAGATAAGATATATTGTAAGGGCAAATCGTGAGAGAGGTACTGGCTTAACAAAATGGTCATTACCCAACATTTTGTTGGTTGTCATTTTCAGATGTGTCCAACTTAACACAACAACATTGTGGTTTCCTTACATAGCTAAATGAGAAACTGTGATACTCTTTAGTGGGTGTGAGAGAAGCTTAAGGTGAAGGTGGGAGGGCATCAGGGATCAAGTCTCAGCCCCTTCCTCTTTGCAATACTTAGTGAACGAGTGTGGTAAGGATGTAAGTGAACACATTTTATCATGTTGAAAAAAATGTCAGGCGTGTTACATCATAGAAGAGTTTCTGGGGGAAATTTAAAAGGAAACGAGGATGATAATACAAGAGGGTCAAAACTTTCGCCTCGGCTTTTTAGCATGATGTATGATGCGTGCAATTTTTTTTTTGTAATAGGCAGCTTTTGTATTGGCTTCTTGTGGATGTTTTCTTCAATGAAGTGTCCGTTCTTCAATGTATATAATGAACAATGACAGCTTCAGATGGAACATTATTGGATTATGATGTGAGTGTGCGTGTGTGTTACCAGCTCTTTCTGCTCAGCAGCTATCCTGTGCTCTTCCTCCATCTGATCATTCAGCTCGTTGATCCTCCTCTCCAGTTTACCAATAGAGTTTGTAAGAACGGCTTTGTTCCTGCTCAGAACACAAATAAAAATGGGGCATCGCGTAATGCTACATGTAAAATGCTATAAATATAGATACGAACAAACGTCTGACGTGTACCTCTCCTCAGTTCTCAGAATGTTCTCTAGCTCTTTCACACGGCTCTCCGACTTGGAGATGATGTCCTCCGAAGGTTTAGTACTTTGAAGCTCATCCATTTCCAGACGCAGTTCACGATACTTTTGATAAACACAGAGATCTTTCGATAAGATTATAGGCAATGAGTACTCTAAAAGAATTTAAGGTATTAGGAAACAACTGATTAACATCCTCTAAAGAACTGTTAATGCCAACATTCATAAAGTTTATTTTCTAAATAAAAAGGACTATTTCTAAACTCATACAGGCTACGTAAGCCTCTATTAAACAAAATTGTGGCAATATTTGTATGTATTCTAACGGTAAATGGCTTTTCACTTACATAGTTCTTTTCTACCTTAGGTATGTAAGCGCTTTATTCTGTTTACTTATTTACCTACTGGTGACACAGCATCAGAAGCAACTGAGGGTTCAGTGTCTTGCTCAATGACACATCAACATGGTAACAGGACAAGGAACTACTAGAATTTAAATTGTGATTTAAAAAAATATATATTTTTTTAAAGTTAGAGATGCAATCTCTGGTAGCTACTATGAACTGTTTTGAACTTACTTACCTGCAGCAAACAAACATGCACACAAACACACCTGTCTCTCAATGATGGTCTTCTCAGTTTCCAGTTGGTCATTCAGATCTTTCTCCTGAATGAGCTTCAGCTGCAGCTGCTCAGTCTTGATAGGACATAGGAACATGTGCCTCATCATGTATCAAAGAAAATCCAGCAGCAGTGATCAGATCAAATCAAAGATTTAAAATGGCGTGTACCTGCTCAAGAGTTCTCTTGTGCTTGCTGGCCCATCTTTGCTCACTGTCATGAAGCTCTTCCACGTCACTCTCTAGGTCAATCATTTTCTCCTAAAATTGATGAATAAATAAAAAGTCGCAAATACGTACAACCTTTTCAAACTAACTGTTCTGTGTTCACGACATGACCTAATCAGCAGAACGCACTGAGGTGATATAGGAACGGGACAGATTAAATATGCTTCGAAATAGCGACATGATGAATTTTTGGGATTATGGAATTTGCACACTGATTGCTAAACAGGATTTGCATAATTAATACCCCATTAACCCCAAACTGTTAGTATGCCAGGCCGATTAATTCAAGTGGACATCTTAGTTTTCAATCATTAGGTCACGCATGCACTGTGGAGGCAGACATTTCAGTGAAATAGGTAGGAGGAGGAAAAATACGAAAATGCCATTTAAAAGAGGCGCAGTGGCAAAAAAACTTAAACTGATCTACAATCATGCATTCTAAGCGCAGTGTGCCATCATATTTTCGAAAAAGAGGGATAGAAACAAAAATAAAATTTCCTGGATGTGAAATCTGATCTGTTTATCCACAAAAAGTAAGCAGAATACCTGAGCCTGCTTGAGTTGTTTGGCCAGATCGTCTTTGGCCTGGATGGTGGTCTGCAACTCCATTTGGAGGTCGTCCACTGTCCTCTCCGCCTGCTTGCACTGCAACTGGAGTCTCTCCCTCAGCTGGATCTCCTCCTCCAGCGTCTGCTCCTTGTCGATCAGCTTACCAGACACCTGCATCACACAGTAATCATTATATCACAAATATGACACTAGTCTCGCCTTTCACGAGATCCAGAAGTAGTAGACTCACATCTCCCTGCAGTCTGATGACGAGTGCCTGAACTCTCTGCAGCTCCTGCTCCTTCTCCAGCAAAGACTCCTCTAGCTCCTCCATCCTTAGTTGGGCATCCTGACGCAATTTCTGCTGCAGATTCAACTCTGCTGCAGACTGGGAGGATATCTGCAGAGCCTCGGCAAGCTGGAGACAGAAATCACAAATGGGATACATGGCTTCTTGCATTATCATTTTTACTTTACCTAAATAAGTATGTAGAAACCGGGTTGTCTTCAATTTTGTACAAAACAGAACTACTGATATTATATACTGTACACATAAGCAAAAGCTCAGTTAACAAAAGAAATACAATAACTACCAATGTAAGATGACATTTTGAAACAACCCAGACTCCAAAGAATTCGGCATGCGCTTGACATGCCAAATACAGCTCGCGTGTAAGGCAGGATTTGTATTCTCATTTTTATTGATGGTTCAAAAAGATATTGTCAGGAAATGCTAAACAGAAGATTTTTAAAGTCCCTAATAAAAGATAATTTTTTTTAACCAACAGCAATACTTTGCTTTACTTGTAGTGTATGTGACAAATGAAATTTAGACATATTTAAACAAATGTTAATAAAACTATCTTCTATAGTTGTAGGGCAGGCAGTTATAAATGAGAACTGACATCTACCATTTGAGTGTCATGTAAAGCATGATAATGCCATAAGTGGGCATGATTGCTAATTGCACTCCTGTCCCCTGAATTCCCTCAGATGTGGGATGATAAACATGACGCTGTATTATAGCCAAGGGTTAAACCCCTTAGCCGGCTTGTTTTCGTGTTACACTTATATTACTGTGTTACGTTTCAAATGCGGTGTAACTGTAGAACCACAGGCATAGTGTTAACTTTAAGTGTAAATACTAAAATGGAAAAAAAAATAGTAAGAGTGCAGACAGAGGTAGACCAGTGGCCTGACAAATGACAGACAAGAAAAAAAGTCAGATATCGCCCTCCAGTGGTGGCGAAAGTTGGACAAGATTACGCCGATGGACTGACGGACAATTCCATCTGGCTTGATAAAACGATGGACTGACTATGACGTAAAGGGGGCGGGGCTCTACCAAATGTCAGACCAGCAAAAAAAGTTGCCCACCTCTGAATTTTTGGACTCAGTTCTATCTCACCAGATTCAATTTTTAAAGCATGTGAAACTTCATGCATGCTTCATTTTAACTCTTTCAGTGCCAAGCATTATTGGAAAAAAAAACCTAGAGAGGGCCAGTATTTTTAGCATTGTCACTCACCTTTCAAGGCCAACAGAATATTGTGAGCTATGTCTATGTAAATATGGGCACTATCATAAGAAAGAGTGACTTAAATTCCTTACTTTGAATTGCATGTGGATAATAGCTGTATTATAAGTGTGGAAACTCTGCCACCGAGTGGTCACAGTTATCATTATAATTGGCTTATATTAGGTAAGCATTAATCAAGAGTGACTGATCCTCTCCGTAAAAAAAACAACTTATTTGACCAGAATTGTATTACTTATTATTGTTATTACTATTTTATAAGTGCTATTTAATATTAATAATAATTAAGATGTAAATTCTTGTCAATGGCACTGAATGAGTTAAAAAAGAACTATAGCTGATTTAAAGTGTGTTAATGCACCTCCGTCTCCAGTCTGAGAACAGTGCTGCTGAGTTCAGACGTCTTCTTGCTTTTGCTGTCTTTGTCCACCTCCAACTCCTCCAGTTGTCTCTCTGCCAGCCATAACTTCTCTGCTAGAGTCTGAGCATGCTGTGTTTGCTTCTCAAGGCTCTCCTAAACCACAAAGACAAAATTGTTCAGTGCCTTTTATCCATTAGTCATGAAATGTCAAACTTCAGTCCACGAGGTCCTGTGTCCTCCAAATTTTTCTTTGCAACACCTGATTCGAACGATCAGGATAATTCTGAAGTTCATGTAGAGTGTGCTGATAAGCTAATCATTTGAATTAGGTGTGTTGCAAAGAAAAAACGTTGAAAGCATGCAGGACACAGGCTCTAGTGGACTGGAGTATGATGGTTCTGGACAAAGAAAATACAAAAATATCTCTATTCTTTTGGTATAACTTTGTTTTATATCAATTCAAGAAAGGCAGATGTATGGAATGAGTTTAAGTAGTTCATCATGTTGTTATTGTTTGTGTGCACCTCGGCATCCTGGATCTTATTTTTAAGGGACTGCTGGAGGAAGCCGAAGGCATACTCCTGAGTGTTGGCCTCCACCATCATGTCGCGGGCCTGCTTCACCTCCATCTGCACAGATGACCATCAGTCATTCACCACACTTGTCTGTTGATTCATAGATCCGTTTTGTACCTCCATCTCTCGCTGCTTGTCTGCCAGAACCTGATTGGCTCGCTCCATCTCCAGCATTTGTTCTCTCATTCGTTTCATTTCATTGGACATCTGAGTGTTGGTCCTCAGCAGGTCTTCGTTGTTCACCAGCAGACCCCGCATTTCAAACCTGAAGGCAAACAATGGGATAATATGTATTGATCAAACCTCCTAAAAGCCCACGTCAACATACAAAGAGGGCAGCGTGTGTGTTTGTGTGGGTGTCTATGTACGTGTGCATAAATACAAAACAATACAACCGAGAAAGATGGCATCCTCCAGTCACATAGGCCAAGTTATGAGGAACAGGTGCGCATTTCTATATTCAACCTATTCTTACTTACAGTAATTACGGTAATGGGAAAACAGTCAGTTGGCTGGTAGCAGCTAGTGTGTGAGTTGCAGCTAACACATGCTGCTGGTTTTTGAAGCATTATTTTCAATAAAAGAATTGAGCAGACTGAACCAAAGTTCGAATCCTTGTTTATTACAGAAGCTTTCAAGAAGACCGTGATTCTTGAAGTAGAGCAGGTTGAAAACCGTGAGGCTGCCATAAAGTTTGATGTGAATGAATGTATCCAAAACCTGAACAAACTGGTGCAAGAGAGAAGTTTGGTTTATTACAAATAATAAATTACTTTCATACAGTACATAGAAGAAAATACGTACAAATTACAAAGATGAGATTTATTCTGTGTTAAGAATTCTTCAAGTGCTTCAGCTTGTAATGTTCATATCTTATTGCGAAATGTGCGCTGTTAATTTGGAAGGCCGCGTGGCATTTCTGTTTCCTGTTTTATGTTTCCGTTGTTATTCCGTTATCTGTATGCATTTCAATTTTTTCCAATTGTTATTGATGGTTTGCATTGTTAATTGTTGTCAAGTCCAAACCGTTGGTGTTGATGTAAGCGTGCGTTCTACACACTGCTGCATCCTACATTTGGGGATATACGGTATTGTATTGTAGAGAATTATTGTCACATGTATGGCGTGAAACCACACAGTGAAATTCTTACTGTTTACCCTGTCTTTTATTGTAATTTATTCTGTTGTTGCATTTATAAGAGAACTATTATTAGTGGGAATTAGGGGTGTCAAAATAACACATCAATTTTTAATCAATGAAAAAAATAACATTTTAATTATTTATCAATAAATTACAGTCAAAGCGTTATTTTTTTATCACGTCAATTTAATTCTTTATCTATCTGTCTGTCTATCTATCTATCTATCTATCTATCTATCTATCTATCTATCTATCTATCTATCTATCTATCTATCTATCTATCTATCTATCTATCTATCTATCTATCTATCTATCTATCTATCTATCTATCTATATGTGTGTGTGCGTGTGTGTTTGTGTGTGGGTAGTTTTTAAATATACAGTATAATTATTTATCATGCGAATTAGCATAATGAAATCACCTGATCTGATTCCTCTCTTTGTCCATCTCCACACTCTCAGCCTCCAGGAACTGGTTACGCTGGAGAGGACACACACATTTCATGTTATTTTCCTCAAGCTGCAGACCAAAATACATTAAGCATCATTCAAATTGTATATAAAGATCATGCAATTTGCTGATAGACAAGTGAGACTTTTTGAATCACATTATCACTTTATGATGCAGGGGTATTTCAATGCCAGCCCAAAATGGTTGCAACCATTCAGAACATTTGCATTATTTATATTTTGATAAGACCCACCTTCTGACAGTTATCTAATTGTTTGGTCAATTCCTCAATAAAGTCTTTTCTGCTGAGGCCTCCCAGTGTGGCAGCCCGCATTGTGTAGTGGCTTGATGTTACCTAGCAAAGAAAATGCATATCCACGTGATGAGAACCTAAATGTAAGTTGAGGTAGAATGTCAGATATAATGTATGTTTCTTTGAAAGCGTACAGGGTTGGGAACATCATTCCTTCTTTTCATGAGAGAGTCATAGGCAGAATATCGCGTGCGAGAGGGGATGAGGGTAGGCCCGCCCATAGGCACCGGACTGTTGCTGCGACTGTTGAAGGTGTGCAGGTTCAACTCTGATGTGGCAGGAGACATTCCACTCTGGATAAAGATAAAAGGGAAGTTCTGTCACGTTAACCACAGTATAATTCTTTTGATCTTGCTCTTAATTACTCAATGAGAGGTTTAACCTGGACTTTGTGTCATACTCTCGCAGAGCGATTGGCGAAAACACTGTGCTTGTGAAGAAACGCATTTCTTTTTTTTTTTCTTTTCTTTTGTTAAAAGCACAGGGTTGGGGTTGGGTTCACAGAGTGTTTCAAGCTAAAATATTACACACCTTGAAATCATTTGTCCGGTACAAAGGATTATAATCAGCAGATGCGTTCACATTCATTGTGTAGGGACTGTTGAACACTCGAGGGTTTTCAGCAAAAATTGTCTGGAAAAAAAACACACACACACACGAGCACAGTTGTTATTTGACATGTGATATGTTATTTGACCTTTTCTATTTTGAACGCCACTTTTGTGGCTATACATATTCTACACGAGAAATGAACGGAGGACAATTTTGAATCTGTACTTTGACCAATAGATGGCGGTCTTTGTCAACAAGTTAGCCGCAACTGGTATCGGTGAAAAAAAATCTCGGCTTCCATTCTCCATTACTGAGGTCTGAGGTGAACAAGAGACGACCCCAGCTGAGTGCAAGATCGATGATGGGGTGTAATGTCATTTTCTAAGCGATCAATCATGTCATTGATTGTTTCCGCAAATTATATGTTGCATGAATCATTCAGGTGCAACATTTCACCTTGTATTTGCGCTAGTGTGACTATATATATATATATATATATATATATATATATAAAATCCCTGAGTGGAGCCCTGCTTACATAAATGCTCTCCCTTTTTTATCACAAACATATCCTCCAAAACATACACGCACACACGTACTGTACAAATGAGGGGCAGTCATAAGCCCCACCCACCCTATCAGTTTCTAAGTCCCGCGAGGCGAGTGACTCCATGGACCCTTGGAAGTTGTTGAGCCCCGTCCGAGTGGTCTCCCACCGGGACAGCCTGGGGCTGTTCTCCTCCTGTGACCCTCCGCCTCCCGAACCATCTGCATCCTTGTTACTCAAGCCGTTGGTCTTCAGATCGTTGTCGAGGAACAGCTGATATTTGGGGCTGGGTTTTATGACACGGGGAGTGGAGGGCTCCTCCTCTGACTGGCTGTCTGACTGCTTGTTTGATTCGCTTTCAGGCTCCTGAAAAAGAGAGGAACCCTTTCGGTCATCGTATCCACACAGGAACATTTTCACAAACTGGTGTGAAATGTTGTTCTGCTAAAAGGAAGGTTGTTGCAGGTCTTTTCAATGTGTTCTCGCACATTACTATGATAGGACTTTAGTTATGTGCGAAGTGCAAAGTTGACTTCAAGTTTCTGGCAAAATTACCAAATTTGCAAGTTGTCTTTAACTTATACAAATTTCAAAAAATTATCAAAACCAAATCAATTTTGTTCCCAATCTCTCTTGAACAGATTTTACCAGCCTCTGATTTTGAAAGTAAGTAAATGTGTGACAAACACACTTAAAATGTATTTGGCTTCTCAGTAATACCGGCCCTCTGACAGAAACCTTAACCACAATGTGGCCCACGATATAAATACGTTTGACACCCCTGAATTAAATGGAGAAAAGTGGCCACTGAGTTTTGAGTGTCACAAAGTATCATCAGATTTTTGCCGAAGCGATACAGAGATTGGAGGAGTCACAGAAAGGTATACTGTAGATAAACATATTTTTTTGGGTGTTGGAGAACAATAATTTGTGCAAGGATTACTGGACCACTGAATTTTGCATGTAGACCTTGAGAGAAGGTAAAATAAAGATCACTCATAAAGGTTATAGTGCAATTTAGACTCATCCTCAAAATTGAAGCTAACGTCTAATATTCCTAACATTTTGTGAGTAGCATACATCTTATGTTTTGTTGGAAAAACACATCCAACTACAGAAGTGTAAACAAACATGAGAAGTGACTTAACCTGGCTTCAGGGCTTCAAATTCATAATAAAATTAGCTTTTGGTAGTATTATTGTTTTTTTTGTTTTTTTTTTGTCTTATGTGATCTGTAAAGTGCTTTGTTGGTCAAATCACTATTTAAATAAAGTTGAGTTATGATGCTTTTAAGCATCTTTTACCGAGACCAATGTGCATCTGATTCGCTGATATTTTAAACGGAAAATTCGTAATTTGCCTTTAAGCCAAAATAAGTCGCTGCTTTGCCACAAAAAAGGAATCAACAAAACCCCAATCAGGAACTTCAAATGACAACGTGCATTTTACCACATCAGCAGTAAAATCGCCATTTGTGGGTAATCTATGATGAAAAAACAAAAATCTACATGAAGGACAGGAGTGAGGAAAAGAAAGACTACAACTATTTGATCAGTTTGATTATTGTGGACATGCTTGGAATTCCCTTGGTAGTCCAACACACACGATTGTACGGACTTTCTTTGTGCATTTCGAGAACATGCAGTGCCATGCTGTCATTTCGTCATCATGCAGAGAAAAAAATGTGCTTTTCCCGTGCATGATTTTTGCTTACCGATCCCATGCCAGAGTCCGCCACCGAATCTGTACCAGAGTCTGCTGTTTGGTTTGAATCTATCCTCTGACTGCTGCTTTCTACTGGACAGTCATTTGTTGTACTTATCAGGCTAGTTCCAGATTTACTCTGAGCACATCCAGCGGTTTGCTGCATTTCCTCCTTAGAAGGAGGCGTCACAGAGATGCTTGGAAGTTGACTCTTGTCTCGACTGATGACAGTCGGACTCAACTTAGACTTAGGAGACAGAATTGTCTCAGAGGAAGTGAACTTCTGAGTTTTTCCTCCTCCTGAATAAAGACTCAGAGAAGACCCGAGATAGACGTCATGCTCTGGGCCAGAGAATTTACTGATAAGGTCTTTGACGCTGCCGGCTCGCTGCAGATTTGTGAGGCCAGCTTTCCTTTGACTGGCTCTCCAATTCTGTTCCGATTCTTCTTTGTTGGTTTTCTGCGGTTGACTAAGTGGCGATTGGGAGGAAGAAGACTCAGGTGTATGCTGGAAGAGTTGAACACAATAACAAGCCGCCAAAATCAAGTTAAGGAGTAGCAGATACGCTGCACATTATTTGAAGTGCAAGCCACAACAGTCAGACAGTTTTTTTTAATCAAAAAAACAATTGATATTTTGTTTTACGTGCGTTTTAAATGTACCGTATTTATGCGAATGTTGCTATTGGTGGAAGATTGGGGCTGAGCCCTCCAAAGAATAGCAAAAATGGATAACTTATACTTATACAAAATGGTTTATAAATGCCTATAGCTGTCAAATGATGTGACAAAGCATTTTTTTTTTCATTTGGACAAAACTTGCTTGATTAATAAAGCTCTTCACCTCAGTTAAAAACAATTCCTTGGCGCGAAAATTGTATCAAAGCAGTATTTCTAAATTTGACATGGCTATAGACTAAGCATAAAAAACAGAAAATAGGTGAGTTCTCAGCTGATAACAGGGTATAAGTTGCCCTCTCTCAAAATATATAGAGAATGCTGAACTGCAAATGTGCAAAGGCTGAGTTATTTTAACGATACAT
Organism: Hippichthys cyanospilos; assembly: GCF_059441005.1. Lineage (NCBI taxonomy): Eukaryota > Metazoa > Chordata > Actinopteri > Syngnathiformes > Syngnathidae > Hippichthys > Hippichthys cyanospilos. The sequence continues at coordinate 5,006,200 of NC_142383.1, forward strand.
ATTTTCCTTATGCCTCCAGTGTTCGTTCTTGCCCGCTCACCTTCATGCTACTAAAATCCTACAAAAGTCTCGCTTCACTTTTCAAAGCTTTGTGCTGCTAAACGTAATTGATTAACTGTGAGTTATTGGCTTAAGTTAGCACCAGTTGGATCTAAGGCTGTCAGAATAGAATACTTTTATAATCACTTATTCTACGAATTATTCCATTGATTAATTGAATATTCAGATAAGATTATATGCATTTTGTAAGGAATGTTCTCAATTGCTCTTTATTTACTAATCATTGTTATGTATTTGGCACTTTCACCATCAAATAAACCCATCATACAGTCATACTGAAGCGACTGATGTATTAATTATCCTTTTTGAAAGGCATTTAGTTACTGGTCCGGTCATAGTTTTCCAAAATAAAGCTAGTGTTCGCAAATGTATTATACCGAATAAACATAAAAGATAATTAGCATGGTTTCATGAAAGCGTAGACAAATCAATGAATAATTACTGTCAACAGACTGAAATCAGTGGATTTGGACAATTTCAGTTAACCAATAATTCAATCATTGTCAATCAATTAATTTTGACGGCTCCGGTTTGATTCTGAATGAATTTCCATTTATCTTGGGGAACGTATTTTCTGGATTTGAGTTAATCAATTTCCAACCAAAAAACAATGCCATTTGAAATATCTCTCTTTCCATGATTCCCGATGGGAAAAACAATTTTATTCACAGAATGACCTCAGAGGTTCCATACTATTGACAATAAAACAAAACAGTGCCCACTATCAAGTTTTTTATCTGGAACTTCTAGTTCATCCTCTCCATCTATATTGTTGTTTGTCTGAAACGTACATAATATTAATGATGACATGAAGCCCAAGTGTGTGCACGTGTGTGTGTGTGTTCTAATCCTGATATAAATCCCTCTTGAGAAACTGCAACATCTGCTCACTCATCTAAAAACATTTCCCGGTGAAACAAACACGAGGCCGACTCTCACGGAAATAATTAGATAAAAGAGGTAGACCAAAGTCCACTTAATTCCATAACTCGGAAGAAACAATAATAAATGAGAACGGCAACATTTTTCAGCGTTTTTGTCAACCGACCACTTGACTAAATCCAACTTTAATTAACAATCGTGACAACGAGGCCAATGCCACTTAGGGAAATGAAGTGGCAGGATTCCAAGGGTTTAAAGCATTGCGTGGCCTTAATCCAGGGACTTGCCTGTTCGCTTCCCCGTGGGACGGCAAGTCGAGGCTGGGCTGGGTGAGCCGCGCCCTGGGAGCCCTGAAGTTGGGGTCAAAGGCTATCTGGGGTTTGGGATCATTGCTCATCACTCCAATATTAACATGTTTGCAGGATGGAACGAGATTAGTTTGAAGCGGATTATTTTAATGTTATTATTTAAACTGAGCACTCTCTTTGACATGAACAGGGATATTCCATTTCTGATGTATGTATCCCCCCTTTGGGAACACATACGTTTTAATACATTGCTCATCCTTATTTGAGTTGCAAGTGAGTTTGAGCCGCATGCCAGCCAATTTCATGGGCAATCAACCATTCATACCCACCTACTGCATACATCTATGGACAATTTAACGAAGGGGTGAGCAATTGAGATTTGTTCAGGTGAAAATGTTTGGAGCCTGACGATTCAGCTCCCGGTTGATTTAATCTTTCATGATATTCGTTACCTTGGCATGGTTTATGAGTTTGATCTGGTAGTGGGGATGGAACGATAATGGCAAAACAGTGATTCCTTGCTACTTCGCCTACCTCTTCCCTTTGGCTGCAGTATCACAGTGAGCCGCCGCAGTTATATTAGTGGCGCCCAGAAGTCTAATTAGAGTGAAGCCTGTAGCTGACCAAACATGATAACAATGAGAGTCTATAATAGAAATTCAAATTTATTGTAAAATAAATCAAGGTAAGAGATTTAGAACCCTCCTCTGTAGCGCTTGCTCTCTCCTGGTCCCCCTTCGCATCGACCAAACGTGTATGAGTTTTACGAGGGAGACGGGCACTCCCTTTGTGTCTACCTAACAAGTGTGTAAGAGTTTCATGAGGGAGCGGGGCACTCCTACAAGACACGCGATTGGCTCCCAGTGCGACCATCGCCAAATGAGGGTAAAATTAGATTACAACTACTATAGTGGAATCCAGCTACTTCGCAGTTTTTCATTTAACATAGGGTTCCGGTCTCCATTAACCACTATTACGAGATCAACATTCATATCATTCATTCATTCATTAATATCATATTTGCAGAATATTTTACTGTGAGAACTGCAAAAAGTAGCAGCTGGCAAAACAGGTCAATTATTTTGTATAACTTTAAAAGAAGACATTGAACAAAATAGTTTGGCTTTTATGTAGATATTACTTTGTTCAACAAAAAGCTCTTATGATGTGATAGTCCCCCAATGGGGGATATGTAGAAACTCATTAAAGGAGTTCTATCATGAAATGTCAACTTTTTGGATCATTTAACAATGCTACAATGTTGATTTTTCACCCTTAACACCCCAAAGTGTTATTTTCTTTCATTGATGCATTTCTAAGCATTCCTTGGCTGTTTCATTCACTCCCCTTCCTTGTAAGAATAAGTGGTCAAGAAGATGACTAGATGGATGTTTAATGGCCCGCGGGATTGAACAACATCATAAAGGGGGCGTGGCAGCCATGCGGTGAATATCATGGCTCACCAACGAAATGTTTTACTTCCTGTTTAGGATGTCAGTGCCATAGAACTAATATTTGATAAACTAAATCGCCAATGTGCTAAATGTAATTTATATGCACATATCTAACTGCGTAAAGTCAAAAAAAATCATGATGTAGGTATTTTAAAGCTTGGATGACCAATGAAAATAAAGTGAAACTGCATATCACGTCTCTTGTTCTTGTTTCGTATTTTAACACCTGTTTGAAGGGGACTTGCTCAAGATTTTTGTAGTAAATGCGAGATGAATGACATTTTCCATTATTATTGTTTATATGCAGTCATTATCTCTTATGTTTAAGAAAATAAAAATGCATAATATTCTATTTGACTGGAGCATGTTGTGTTGGAAAAAATATTTTTATAGCTTGAGGACCATCCTAAATCCTCCCTCGTGAATCAGAGCCAAACAAGGGTATTATTCCGCAAGAGCCAGAATGCCTCATACAGGCTGTGAAGAATCCTTAACGCAATGCTAGTGTTTAAACCGGTGGGGAGGCCAGTTAACTGCATGTTCTGTCCTCATGTCCTACCAGCCGTAATTATAGTGAGTCACATTTGATTAGGTACCGAAAGTGATGGGGATGTTTACAGGGATTTCTCTTGATGGTCTACTTTGTTTACAAGGCATCCACAAAGAGATTAAAGTCATCTGCACTGAGACAATAAGAACTATAAAAAAATAACCTTTTTCTTCTTTATTTATTTTTTTTTAAGTTAAAACCAATCAGTCTGAACAACTGTCAGGGCCAATCTGTAGCCAAATGGACTTTTCATTATTTTGGAATCTGTGGCCACATGACTGCTTTGTTCATCCAAAAAAAAAAAAAAATTCCTAACTCAAGAAATGTATTTTCTAAAATGTATATCACGTATGGTTTATTTTAACTGGTTTGTGTTTTTTGTGTAATTTTTAAAATTACTTCAGATCGATGCTGACAAAATTCATATGATTACAGGACATTTATTGTTTATGTGTTAATCTAACCGCATGATACAATTAAGACAATTTTTAACTTTCATAATGTGAGTATGAGATTTTACTTTTTTTTTAAACAAATAGGATGAAATCTGGTCAAATCTCTTTATCCTACGTGGGAATAATACAACATGAGCTTATACATCATTAGATTAAATCAATTTTACTAAACCTATTTAATGAAATCCATCTCTTAATGATGTGTTAAATAAGAATAATTTGAAGAAGGTTATTTTAATGACTCTAAAGGATAACTGCACATTACAGAAGAAAATAGGAGTCTCAAATAAATGAATACGGTAATTAAAGTAATTCAAATATTAATCATTTACTGAAGTAGATGTGTGTGTCTGTGTGTGTGTGTGTGTGTGTGCGCGTGCGTATTCTTGAGTGTGTGATCTGATGGCATATGTATGTGGTTTAACGTGCACATATCCAGAATGTGTATCATATTCCAAACATTTCATTAAATGGAATCTGAATGTATTAGATTTTTCTCTAATCATAGTGATGTGTGATTACATGAATCTTGGCTCATATTCTGACAGATTAGGGCGAAATAATCTGATGAACAGGTTACAAAGCTTCTCTTCGGACCGGATTGGCTCAACTAGATTATTATGACCGAGCGTGAGAGAGCAGGCCTTCCCACTCATCTGTACAGCATGCAATCATTAGCTTTTTACCTTATTAGCAAGATACTGTATTTTGGAATTTCAATACGAACAGTAAAAAGACAAATAAAAGACATCACTGAATATGCCACAATGATCTGAGTATTATCAGTAATTTTGCATTTTATTTTACTGTGAGTGCACTGATTATGGTGCAGCAAATAAAAAATAAAGTGTTTCCAAGATCCCAATGCAATGTACTCATGCTGTGGTTCTTTCTGTTTGATGCGGTGAATGTCTATTTCCATGTATGTTTGAGTCCTACTGCGTGAGAAGTCATTGAATGCATCGCGTGGTAATTGCCAAGCCTGAGTACAGTACTTGCTTTAATTTCCTTTTGAAGAAAAAAAAAACAAAAACTAATATGTGTCCTTCATGAGTTTAAGGAAAGGAAAATGCAAGTAATGCCGTATCGCTTTCATTCAATGCATGTGTGCTTTCCGTGATAGGGGCTACGGATTTTTTCAGTCGTTAAATCACATTGCCACAACACCGGCAGCATATGACCAGAGTGGCTGGCTTGGACGATCACCAAAACCAACAATGGCCAACAGTACAAAAAAGAGCAAATATCCATCCAATAAACAAGCAGGCTGAATATCGACTTGGCTATTGGCTGCTTTGGAGAGGCTTGGGCTCAAGAGCGACCTGGAGTTGGCCTGACTACTGTTGGACAGGTGAGCGCCAAACACAAATTGTTAACCTGCTAATTTACCGACATACTAGGTTACTGAATGACATAGACAAGGGTGATTTAGCAATCCAGAACGAGGGTTAAACTTTGCTTATATCTCATCTCCACCAAATCCAAAGGCTCTCTCCCTAAAAGAAAGCTACTCTGATTTTTTCTAAGTACAGTATTTCAATCTATTTTTTTTTTAACAAAAGGTTCACTTGGCTTATTTGCCACAGCTCTAATGCAGATTGTTTTTGGATTGTTTGTATCACACATGTTTAATGTACAACTTATAGTAGTTAACTGTCATCCTTCAAAATCTGCATTTCCACCTCAATAGCGGCGGTGCATTTTAGTTCAACTAAAAATGGTTTTCGGTGTGTGTCTGCAGAACTCACGGTGTTGTTTGTCTTGGCAGTCGGTCTGTCGACTGTGTTTAAGCTTCTCCATTTAAATTTTGATGACACTTTGACAAGTTTTCAGTTATAATAAGACTTCAAATTATTCCCCCCCCTCATCGTTATTTGTCACAACTGTGTCAGTGTATTCCCTTTTTTAAGGGAAGGATGCTAACCGTGTGTGTGTGTGTGAGTGTGTGTTTGTTTGTGTTTGAGTCAGACAGAGCCAGATGAGCAGGCAGATGTTTCCTCTGTATCTACTCCAACTGTCTAAGAAAGACTGACAACAGCTGGACCAATGCCAGGCACACACATACATACTTACAAACACACACACAAGCAGAAACACAAACACATGCGCACACGCACAAGCAAAAACATTTCATTTTTATTTCTAACATGTACTTTATGTCTGAAACCTCATTTGCTTCTTTATGTAAAACTAAAGCTATTTTAAGATATTACTATTAAGTTTCAACCATTTGTACATCTTAGTTCTTGTGCATATCAAGTAATTGTGGCCACTCATTCACTTTTGGGAAGATTCATGTTCTTCAATTGAAAGAGCATCTCCTCTACACACAAGTTCCATAAATGAATGCTTGAAAATATTTGGTGTGGAAGCCAATGAAAACTCGAAATATCATCAAACATCTGAACCAGAATGAAGATTGTGAGCTAGAAGCAGTGACCTCTGACCTTACAATCAAGTGCTTTGTTATTTTTTTTCTTGTCATGAAAGTTCAAAAATGAAACAAATGATTTTGAGAAATGAAAGTAGAAGGTGAGTTATTCACGGTACCATGTTGTTTGTCTCGTTCTTTTCTTGCATGCTGTGGCCACAGGGGCTGTTGGTGGTGAAAGTCTCTTCTTTCACTTCTGGCCTGATGGTAGAAAAGAAAGAGAAAGCTTACAAAACGTAATTATATTTTTACAAGAATCAATACGTTGGAGTCTGAGTAGTGTAGCAAAACATCATGTTGTTACCCGTACACCTAGAATTATTATTATTTTCGTTGCTGCAAGACAGTTCTAGAATCAATGATAGCTTGGCTTGCAGCAGCACAGACTTCATATATGTCATAATATGAGTTGTTTAACGCTAATCTGCTCCTCCTCGGTCAAAAATAAAGTACACCCAGGAACATCAGTTTCAAAACGAATAACTTGAAATTGACAATTTGGAGGAAAAAAAAAATTCTCACTTGGACCTGTGTATAACAAATTCAATTGCTAATCAGGTGATTGGTTGTTGTGTTGTGAATTTAGCCAATGCTAAATGGTACTCATTGCTCTTTGGAGCTTTGAAATAATATTTCTATTTACAGTTGAGATGCCCTACTGTGTGAGCAGACAATAAACACAAGTCCAGTCCACTGCATAAGCGATTACCGTGTTTACTTTCTTTTGCTTTTCTACATACAACGCTATCAAATTCACTACTTGTCATTCACAGCTATAACACTGTTGACTTTCCCGAAGATTTATTTGTAGTTGCTTCCTTTTTTAGTCCTGGTTTCAAAAACCAAAACTCAACTGTTGACAAAACTGTTGACAATCTCGCCGACCAAAAGTTAAAAGTAATGTTTAGAATTAAGTGTTGAATGTTTTTTGTGTTATTTTGCATTTTAAAAATAAGTATGCCAAAAAAAAAAAAATCAAAATAAAAATTATTAAAAATACACTGATGAACTGACGATTAGTTTCGACCGGCTTGAAAAAAATGACGAACTAATGATGACGGAAAGGGGGCTCTGACAGATGTTGGACCAGCAAAAAAATGTACGTTTCACACCTCTGATTATTAATTGCTTTATCGTATGATTAGCTGTGACTACTGAGTGACAACTCCGTTGGGAGTTGGTGAAGAATAATACTCTGTTAACATAACTTTTAATGACAGAGATTAGGAAGCTCTGCATCAAAACAAACAAACCAAAAATATATAACACAAAACAGTGAAAACAAATAATCAGTATTATAACACTCACAATAATCAGACGAACAGCTTCACACCACTACAACATCAACATTCCTCGTTTTCAAACGTGGCAAAGAGGTAAACTGGCTCTTTGTTCTTTGCTCTTTATTCCTGTACCAAGGGGCAATGTACTTATTGAAACACTCCCCCTAATGGAGGGCGGACTATCCTTCAGTCGGGATGCAAGATTGAAATTTGGGGCTGTCGCCCTGAACTACATGCGTACTGACAATTCGCATGCTAATCGGTAATGTGAAAATGCAGCTTTGAAAAGATCCAAAACAAACGCTTGGGTGTACAATAAGCTTTTCAGGTGAGAGTGGCGAGAAATGTGTTTAGGTGGACAGCCAGGAGATAGGAACAACAGGTTTGTATCAATTATCAATTAATTCATATCCGGACATAAAATAAGACAATGGCTAGATTAGCAATTTAGAACAGGCCCAAACCATGCTAACAACTGACTTCGGCCATAACGAAGATGGCTAGGTCAAAGGGAGGTTAAAGTCAATGTTGTATTTTGAACTATTTTTGCAAAACAGGCTTTTGGGATCTTCACAATAATGGGTTTGAGAGTTCTGATATATATATATATTTTTTTTACATTTCATTTATTTTTGATTTGTGCACTAAATGGCAAGTTGAACTGAAATCACAATATCTATTTTAAAAAATTGCAATTTTATTTCTGAAACCATTGGCCGCAACACTAATGGCAATCTTTGCTGCGCTTAATGTCAAATAGCAATACCAAGATGTCCCTTATAATAGAGAACCGTCTTTATATTAATTACCTGTGTTTGATTATTCTCCTTGTGAAACAGGCTAGTCTCCGCGTCTCTTCCTGGTATCTGTGCAAGTCTTGTGTCAGAAGGTCACCGAGCGTGCTCAGTGCCTCCTTCTGGAACACAAGCTTCTCTAACTGGAGCAGACAAGCAGCAATAGAGGGCTGAAGCTCTTTACAAGCCCTCAACTGCACCTGGGAGGAAACAGGAAGGACAGAAGTATGATTAATAGTGCAGAAAGACTGAATTCTTTCGTCTTCTTACTTCTAGTTAAATCTTGGACAATTAACCCCAACACATTTCCAGAGGATGGCAGAAATTGTGAGGTTAGGGTCTCCAGTTTTACTAGAAGATTTAGATGCACTTTTGGTATATTAATGTTCAGCCAATCAGTGCAGAAATGATCAGATTTGCAAATTCTTCTGCAAGCATGTTTCGTTTTCCCTGCCACGTTCACTCACAGTGGACGTCTGAAGAGTGGGGTTACTTGAGAATTCTCGCTGGATTTGTTTCTTCTTCTCTCGCAGAACAAACAAGTCAGAAGTCAGCTGCTGCAGGTGGCCTTCAATGTGAAGTTGTCTGACAACACACAGGTCAAAGAGGTTTCCAAATGTACCTCAATTGACTTCCCATTTGACTTCAGAATCAATTATCAATTCAAAGGATACCCCGGTCATTAAACTAACTTACATTTAGATCATTCAGGACATTTTCCAACTTGTTAAATGCATGTTTAGGACACTCTTCATTTTTCAGTGCCAGCGTTATTGCACATTTAAGTGATTCTCTCTTATCTCAACAGAAAGCATGGACCATTTTGAAAAGCGGGAAAACATAAGATGATTTTCCCCATCTGATTTACTGTAATTTGAAAAATAATTGTACTTGTTATTTTCCTAATATTGTAGTTTACTGTGCAAAGTAAAATGAGTTACCATGAATGTGTTTGCACATTACAAGTTAATTAGAGCTGGGCACTTAAGGAGAAAATACAAATCACAAACATTTTAATTAATATTGACTTTTTGTTTTATTTTTATTTTTATTTTTTTCAGAAAAGGACATTGTAAAACACGTGAAATTCAAGCATCCTTATTCTGTTACATCTGCACCTTTGCTGCCTTGTTTCTTTGTAAAGCTTCAAACAGTGAATAAGGTTTTTGTTTGCCTCTTTTGTATTTATTTTTATGCATTTTTTTAAGAGTCTCATAATTGTCTGAGCTAATCTGAATGCTTTTTATATTTTGTGCCATATCAAGATAAAGTATGTGTTGGAGTGTTGGAATTCCTTTAACCTTAGACATTTGAACTTTAAGTACATCTATAACTTGAAGTAACATCCAGAAAGTTGGAATAAACTGAATAAAAAGTGGTAAAGAATAAATAAATGCTTAATGCTGTGCATGTTTTGGCCTCCTAGGGGCAGTGTGGTATTGTGCATACGATAGGAGCAGAAGAAGAACGTTGTGTTTGAACTCTGTAAAACTCTGCTTTTTTAGAAGGATAGGAAGAATGTGTGATTTTGTGAAGCATGTTACCCATGTGAATGTATTTCTAGAGCTCGCGTGTGTGTGTGTGTGTGTAAATATTTGTTATTGATGTGGTAATAATAATAATAATGATATTACTTACTGAGATTGATGCTAATTATCTGTTAGCATGTCAATGAAAATTTACTTTGTCTTCATCACTAGCACTGGCGGACACAGTAAATCTGCTTGCAGAAATTAAAAAAAAAAAAAAAAAGGCTGCCACAGCTTGACTTTTGCCACAGGTGCTTTAAAAGAGCTTGTTTACAAACACACACACACAGAAAGAGAGAGAAATAAAGAGAGCGAGAGAGAGTTATAAAGAGAGAGAGGGAAAGAGAGTGAGAGACTTCACATTTGTAAGTAAATTTTAAACTGTCATTCAAAACTGATCTTAACGATTCAAGTATTCATTAAAAATGTGGAACAAGAGACAAGTGAGGACAATTATAAACCGCATAGAAAATGTCGTAATTAAAAGCAAAGTGTGTGTGTGCATGCGTGTGCATAAGTGTGCATGTGTGTGTGCGTGCGCTTCTGACATATGTGGCATATGCCTGTATTTTTATCTGTTCATGTAAATGTGTGTATAATCTCACAGGAAAAAGAAACAACAAAAAAAACACGCATTCCCAAATCCAGACGTACGCACGTGACCACACATACACGCACACACACACACACGCACATGCGCACGCACGCTGCCAGCTGTCAGTGTGTTCTGATTTGGGGCTTTCATAAATAGGGCTCCATAATTATGTGAACGTATGTGACAAACACCATAATTGCAGGTGAAAAATGTGTGGGTGTTGTTTATTTCTTCATTTTTGTGCTACTGTTGGTCTATCTCACCATTTGCAGCTTGTCACGGGAATCTTTTTCACACATATGGGCTATATAGGCATGTATACATTATGTGTATTCATGAAAATAAAAACAATTCTTGAAAATGTTGAAAAATTGTACGTATTAATGCACCATTTGTGTTTTCAAATGAAAAAAACCCTCATAACCTCGGATTTTGCATCTGTGTGTATGTGTGTGATTTATGAAAAAATATTTTAGTGGACACTGGGCACAGTTCTATTGCAGTTCATTGACACATTACGTGCCAGTACATAACTTGACAGGAACATGTTTGCCAAGGTTGCATTGTAGGTTAACATAGTTGGCATAAATTTAAAGGTGTGTCTATGTGGTGTGATTAAAATGTTTTGCTGTAAAGACAACACATTCTGATGAGAAATTGATGCTTACGTCATTCTTGCATTTCCTTTACAGCTTACGGAGATGACAGTGATAAGTGAAAAGCAGAATTACTTTTTAATGTTTTGTGTTATAGTGTTCATTTAAATGTTGGTAAAAGTTAATGATTCTTTGTTTGTTCTACAGTAGTCAAGATTCTTACATTTTGTTGCTGTACAAGAAAAAAACTCGTTTTACCTGATTTATCTGCATATTTTTCTTAAATTCCCACACAATAATAAAAACAATAACAACAACAAACACACTAATAATAATAATAATAATAACAATAATAATAATAAAGGCAATATGCTGCCAACATAATACAATGTTTCATTTAGCTGGTAAACATCTAGTTTTATGAGTAAAGTTTTACTGAGATGTAATCTTATATATTTATGGTTATACATATAAATTGATATGAACTGTTCATGGCTTTCACTATTAAATGGAACATGTTGCACCGTGAACAACACATCGATTTTACAAGTTTTTCTCAAAAAAAAAAAAAAATATCAACGTAGTTTAAAACCTGTTGAGGAATGTGTTCTCACAAGTTTCAAGTCAGAAGATTCATAACTGTATTTTTCTTCCTGAAGTTTTAAAAGCCCTTATCACCTTTACAAAGAAACTGAAAGAATTCTTATGAAATGTGTCAAATGGGATAAAGTCACAGAGGTACATACAGTATGCGGCGACATTCGCAACGAAAACCTGTACTAATACTTGAAATGTTACACACTGCCAAATCGCCTTTCCTACAGCTATTATGAACCAGAAGTGATGCTGTCATTACAACAAAATCACCCTTAATTGCAGAAGGAAATGCCTGCAAAATAAGCACAAAAAGAATGAGTGAATATCCTTTTGGAGATGGGCCTTTTTGATTGGTATAGTTTCTCCATAATATATCGTTATAAACTTGTTTGATCGAGCCTGAAACATTATGTCAGTGCATTTGTTCAAGTGCCAAAATTCCAAGGAAATGAGGAGACTTCCAGGAAGTGTGTCATACAACTGTGTGAGTTGGGTGGGCACACTTTGTTGGCGCTTAAATCCTGAGCTGTTTTAGCTTGCCGTGGCTCTCAAGGTCTATTTAAGTGTTCTGCCAAAGAACCTGTCATGGCAGGAGCATAAAGAGAAAGAGCAAATAGGGTGAGGCAGATATCACCAAGTAACACCGGAAAATTCATTTTCTGCATAACAGGGCTAGTAAAATACAAATCCAGCCTCAAACACTTGGTGCTCTATTTTCCTGACCGGGGTAAATCCTGGCAGAAATGCGAGAGGGAGTGCTTCACCGCTGCAGGAGTGGTCGCAGTGGACTTCAACCATAGCCAATCAAACTGACTCATTCCACTCCATTCAAACGTCAATCCAGTAGAATTTTGAAAAGGCAAAAGCAAATTTGAACCGCAAAGTGGGCAATTGGAGACCGCCGCACACTCGTGATCATATATGTTGTCCCCTCATAGCTGTGCAGTAATTTATTATGTCTGGTTGGACCAGTTGTCTCCCCTGTGCCGGTGTCATACGTGAGCCGAGCTGTCACTTCACCAAGCACTTTGCCAAGACATTCCTTGAGATTTACCAGCGACTGAACTTACAAAATTCACAAACACCCCATGGACAATACGACTTCGACTTGAATGGGTCACAATAAATCTATCAGTAATAGTAATAGATCAATAAGCTTGAATCAGGGAGATATTTTCATGTTAAAACTTGATTAAAATAATAATGTTCTTTCAGAAGGCTTTCATGGTGCGGCCAGAACCACATATAACCTAGTAGAAAAACAAAAAATGAATACATGAATAATGTGTAATTTCCCAACAAACGAACACATTTTAACATTTTAGTGCGGTATACTGTTTCTGTGATATGTCAGTCGTTGCCGTGTGTCATGACAAGACTGTAAGTCGTTTTCACGTGAACTACAGTGAACTGTTCACACTATTTCCCACTGAATTCTTGTGAAAGCACGTTGTGGTGAAAGGTTACTAATCCCCCCTCCCCGCCAGACTTCTTCATCATAAAACCAAAATAACTGTAAATCTTCCTCGGTTTAGTTATGATTTATCGAACCACAAGCGATTCCGGTTGCTCCGCATTGCAAAACGCCTACGGTAATTACACAATTAATGGCAAAAAAAAGGTTAACGAAGAACAAGTATGAACTGTTTCTCCTCCGAGGCATTCATTGTGCTGCTTTTGGTTAGAGAGATTGTGAAGATTGACACAAAGAGATGAGATGATTACGACCCTGTTTTCTTTATCACCTTTGCACACCTGGATGTTCCTTTTGTGGTGATAGTTTGTTGGATACAAAAGGATTTATTTTGAAATGAAGCAGGTGTTAGGGAGGAACGTCAGGTGAGTTAACCACGTATATCAGAGCTAGAGCCTAATTTTTTGCCCCATCCAACTGTGTGAATGGGTTATGATTTCTTTCCTTTGGTATTTTTGTAGACAGGCCCTGTTAGAAAGAGGCATCTGCGGCGTTGTGGGAGTGAACACAGCCAACTTGCTTCCCAGCCAATGGAAGGATCTACTCTCATTCCATTGTCTGTCATTGCCAACATAATGTCTTAGAACAGTGGACCCTCAGGTCATGAAATGTTAAGTTTACAAGCATAATGTTTAAAAAAATATAGCCTCAGTAGACGCAAAAGGCTCAATTGGGCTTTTATTTTTTTACCATGTACGAAAACCACTCATTCCATGCCACGCATTGCAGGTATACTTCCCTTTTGTACGGCTCCAAATAAACTGAAAGAGTGTTATTAAAATGGAAAATCAAATTACATTGCGGAAAAAAAAAAAAAAAAGATTAACATGAAACTTTGTGTTCTTGCTGCACAGTTTGGCTTTGCAAAATCTACCATCTGTACTACTGCTATGAACAAAGAAAGAATAATGGCAGCAGATGTGGCTGAAGGAATTTTTTGACAAAGTAAAAATGGCAAATTATAGATGCGACAGAAAATAATCATTAATAATTAAATGAAAAGAGCTTGGTGACGATTCATTTTTACTTTCTAATAAGATCAATTTTAACAAGAAAAGTTAGTTTGAGTAAGTAAGGTTACAATGATAAGAAAACATAAAGAATCAGATTCTTTATCATTTTCTTATCATTTTCACTGGTGAAAAAGTGTGGCAAAACATGAAGAATACAGTATAGAAACGTGATTACTGGGTGGCATTAAGAGGACTGGGTGAAGGACAATGGAGCCTGTGATTAAATTCTCCTGCAGTTAACAACTGAACCGACAAAATGACAACACAGAAAGTCCAAAAAGTCCACACAATAACAGCAATCCAAAGGTATCATCTGCATGTTTAGTAACTTCAGGAATTGCAGAAAGTTTTTTTCTGTACTGAAACTTAGTTGACAGTTATAAAAGTCATTTCACATCTGTCATTTTTCTTGATATATGTTAGCTTTTATGTTGATGGAAAGCCAATGCTGTTTAGATATTTGCAGTTATTAACATTTAATGCAAAAAATGAACTGTTTCTTCTGTTCCTAAAAGCGGGAACATTCTATGTGGCAAAACCTCAAGGTCACCTTCAAAGAATGACAACACACAACTAAACCTTGACAAAATCACATGTGTTCCTGGATCGAAACACAAGTAACTACTCTAAATGTACTTAAACTCCAAACAGGATCCTACAGATTTTTCTCGAAGAGCATAAACTTGCTGTGGTTACGAGATACAATGGAACTTCCCTTGCCTTGTTCAGCTGTGTGACGAAACCTATCAAAGCCGCACTGAGCTGCCTTCTAACAGGTTCAAACACAACACAGCCGTCCCTCATTTGAAAGAAAACAATCAAGGGTTTAAGTGAAGCAATGTTATTCATGCTAAGACATTTTATAGCAGAATGTTCGTTTCTTTAGAGAAATGTTTAAATTTAAATTGATATTGAGAAAGCGTGTGAAAGTGTTTACACATTCAGTGTTACTACATTCAGTAGCTTTTATATACATCACAAAAGTTATATACTCACTACTCACTGTTCTTGTATCTTGCTGATCTCGTGTTCAGTCTCAGTCTGCAGCTGCTGGAGGTGAAAGGTCAACTCCTTACTCAAGACAGCAAACTTCCACAGTCCTCCTTCGGTGTCCTCCGCAAACACCACACCCTGAGACAAAAAAATCATACGACTTTAGAAATGTACTTACAAGCTGCCATGACATCAAAAAATTGACCATTTTTCATTAATTTAACTGAGATGTAATGAGTGGCACAGTGGCACGTCCGCCGAACGTTCAGAGGTTGTGGGTTTGACTCTGGGTATTCTGGTATCCTCCCCAAATTCTCCAAAATGCTTGGTAGGTATATGGGACACTCTAAATTGTCTTTCGGTGAGTTTGTGAGTGTGAATGGTCATTTTTCTTTGCGTGCCCTATGATTGGCTGGCAACTAGTTCAGAGTATATGTCCTGCCTGCCACCTTAAGACAGTTGGGATAGGCTCCAGCAGTTGAGAAAATAGATGAGAAATTGGTTTGAAATCTGAATTTTCTGAAAAAGACTTGTTTAATTTCTCTTCTTATAATAGAGACAGTTCACAATTCTGACATAGATTTTCAGAAGGAAATGTGAGGAAGAGGCACATGATTGCCTTAAAATGATGTGGCCCACTACTGTACTTGTTAAGAAAGAACCTTGAAGGGACCGAAACCTCCAATACAATAAAAAGTGAGTCAGTCAAAAAGGAAAAGTATCACAAATGTAAACAATACACGCAACTTTCCAAAGCCAACCACGGTATCTATTCAGGACAGTAGATGATAGCAAAAAGTAAAATTGCAAAACATTTTCAGACAAATGTGTCAGATTGCGAGACGTTAGGCAACATGGTGAGTAAAACCAAAGCTTGCCATGAATCACCAGCTGAGGGAGAAGCGAGGAGAGGGCACACAGACTGAAGAGGCAGGAGGTGAACACAGAGCCCAGAGAGCAGAGGAGACACACGAGGACATGATGTGGGAGGATTCAAGTTGGTGGAGGTAGCGTGGGCGTGTCTGAGCTCGTCGCGGTGACGGAGTCCTTCCATCACGGCTGTCGACTGAGAGACAGCAGACTGGATGAGTCACCCTGGCAGAACATGCTGATCACGCTCAACGCCAGTGAGTCATGTGCTCAAACATGACTGCGTTTCAAACAAGAGCTCCGACTCCAACTAATAAAGTTGCTAATATCTGGATTGGTGGTTAATATTAGAATGAGAGTGGGATAGCAAACTCTTAATAGCTTTAAAAGATTGGTCTCATTCATCCATCCATCCATCCACTCATTTTCTGGAGCTATTTATCGTAACCCGGTTCGAAGGCTTTCTGGTGCCTATCCCAGCTTTGTTCGGGCAGTAACCAATCGCAGGGCACACAGAAACGAACAACCATTCACGCACCCAATCAATTTCGTATGTCCAATACACCTGCCGTGCATGTTTTTAGAGTGTGGGAGGAAGCCGGAGTGCCCGGAGGGAACCCACGCGGGCCCGGGGAGAACATGCAAACTCCAAACAGTAATTCCCTTTAATTGCTATTTGCTAACACGCTATTTACTGCGCCACCGAGCCACCCTGGTCTACTTCACTGCTTCTCAATTACATTTTGCAAACCCCCTCTATGGAAAGCGACCCCCCACCCCCACGGGCCCCACCCCACTAATTGAGAAACACTGGTCTAACTATCAATGATTTTCAAATTTCGAGACCATGTACCAACTTCAAAATAACCCAAACCATTTATTGTTATTATTTTACAGTGCATATATGTATGCTGAAATGCTCCAAAAGTTGCATAATGTGGAGTTCATCTAAAAATAAAGATGTTCTCCAAACAGGTTTTCGTGTTTGAACTTTCATCATACGTGATATTATCACATCACACATCATTGCATTTAGTGCAACCAAATGAGGTGCACCTTTGCCAGGAATGGAATACACCTGCCCGATCCATGTCGAACCGACTTCCATCATCACTTTTCATTGAAGTCTAACATGTCATAGAGTGGAAGTGATATCATGCCGCCAGCAAATAAATCCAAGTCAGTAAACTGAGCCAATATAACGACATGCCAGACACTAGCAAGTGTGACCGTGATAATCCGGTGCTATCTTGCCTGGGGATCGAGCTCTCATGACTCCCGGTTTGCCAGGCGAGGGCACTAACCCATGAGATAACAGCTCGGACCGCTACCTCATTGACCAGCCCCATCTTTTGAGAATTTTTCAACCTGAATAGCATACAATTGCAGATCTGACATCCATTACACAGTCAAAGGTTTACGTATGACAACAACAAAAAGAACACTTAAATGGCTCCTTGCAGTCATGCATGGATTCCAATGACAGTGTGGATATAAGCCTATACACTCATATAGAGCCATGTTGTTGCATACATGTTTACAGAACAAGTGAAAAAGTGTCCCAATCTGACACATTCTCTCAAGGAGTATTTGTATTGTTTTGCATATGCCTGTGGGACCTTAGGTGGCATTACGGTAAATGCAGCAATAAACACTCCTCCTCCTGTCCGTAGCTAAAGCTTACACAGTGTCATTTTAACTTAACTTTAGTTTAAAGTCATTCCACTGGATGTGCAACAGCCGTAATGAGCTACATTTAGAATGCCAAATCCATATTTCCAGGTATGTTGGTGAGAGTAATGTAAAATAGAATAGTGTAATACCTTACATTTCAAATACGGTAATATTATAATGTCACTAATTACTTTGGAATGTCAGTAATGAATAATGCATTGCAGTTTTGAAGTAACTTGCCCAACACTGCTCTCAATACACATACAGTATATATCCACATATATCCTCATTCTCAACACAACATTGTTCTGAAATCGCAATCAATGGCAAATTCAGAGCGCTAACAAACGACTTAATTATGCTAACACTGACATTGACATACAGCACCTGTTGCCAGTGTTTACCAGCGGCTCAGGTGCCGTTATAGCAGCGTCTTGCAAAAAGTGCCGCTAACTAGCAGCGCTCAAGTGCTCTATTGAGGCTTGCGATCGACAGAAATGATTCTGCACACTTTGATGCTGACAGCGTGACGCAGTTGCTGTTTCTACTACTCACATTTTAACAAACCACGCGAACTCAAATGTCATTTCAGCCAGCTAATTCATCTCATAGACCAACATTTATAGGGAGAGCGTTGGCAAAAGTTTTTCGTGTTTCTAGAGAGGAATGTAGTGTGCCACTAGGCATATACAGATTAAATTTAAGAATAACACATAAAGAATGGAAATGTGTTATTTGGTCTTCTGTGTCATGGGGGAGCGCGGCGGGTGTGAGGGCCGGCTTGTTGCGGAGGAGGAGGACCCAAAAGCAGGAGGACGTCGAAATAGGGGCTTGATGCAATCCATATTTATTAAGGAACGGGAACAAAAGCGGGAAAAAGCAGGACGGCAAAAACACGAACTAAGGGCGCAGGCAGGCTGGCAGAACAGAAAACAAACACTACGGGCAGGCTAGCAGGAAAATACGGGGCTGACTGACGACGGGAGAGACACGGGAGCTATGACCATGACATGACAATGTTCCGACACGGGCTGTAACGAAAACCAGGTTTAAATACATTCAACTCTAATCAGACAAACACACGGCAGCTGAGCAGGGACAACAGGCAAAGGGAGCGGATTGGAGGACACGAGGGGCAGGTAACAGACAGGTGGACTAAATCAAAACTAAACGCAGGGAGACACGAGAGGAGCAGAAACAGGAACTATATACGCAAACAGAAAGGAACAGAACCCCTCAAAATAAACCCACAACCCAAAACCCGACGAACCATGATACTTACTTTGACAAAGCAAAATATATATTTTATTTGTATCCAAATACTTGATATTTGATTTAAATGTTCTGTAGGATATCCAAATACTAAAATTCCTCGATAGCTGCAGCCTATTTATGTTTATTAAATGACTACTGACACCATCCAGAAATAAAGGAAATAACACGGAAAAATATATAACACCTTTTGGGAATTTTCTATTGATTTAAACACTATTCTATAGAAGAAAAAAAAACTTTTGACTATAAATAAAACAGTAATGTGAATTATTATTACAGGCATAAATTACCTGTTGGTCGTCTGTGAAATCAGAATGTACGATATGTACTTTGTCTTCTATTAGCTGCCGTAGTTTGCTGAGAGATGCTGGGAATTCAACCCTCGGACACTGAAAAAAGACAATTCTTATTTAAATATTTGAATCAATTCGCACTTATTTTCACAAAATTCGACAACTATTGGTTTGGAGATTTTCAGTGTTACATTACATACATATTTCATTTTGGATCTTGCCATCACTGCCATCCTAATTCATGCAGTGGCAAATATTTCTTGTAAAGATACCTATTAAACTCCTTTGAAATTAAGTTATGAAATTATGGGGCCGACTAAAATCGGTAAATCTCTTTCTTCAAATAAAACTCTATTTTAATAAACACTAAAAAGGATTTCTGACATCTGAGAACTACTTAATAAATAGTTTAATATCGCTTTGGTGTATTCTCAGAAATTGCACAGGGTTCTAACAGGACAGAAGCAAGAAACTAAATACTATACAGTTTTAACTAACCTATGAAGTTAAATAATTACACTGTGTGCAGAGACTGTATATTTGTGTTTTGCCCAGAGCTGCTCTTGCCTATAGATAAGTTTACAACAAAACAGGCATGCTTGCACAAGAAGCTCTCATTATTCTGAGTGTCTGATAATGATCAGACCACAGTATAGCCAAGCTCGTCTGCCTATAGCATCATCTTAAAGAATGAAGATAATTAATGTACATATGCAAGACTTACAGATGGCCATTAATTCCACACTCACAGTATGAGTGATGGGATTCATAACATGAGTGGGCTGGATAGTCATGACACGTTGAGATAATGATGTCCAATTAAATGCACTTGAAAGGCATTCGTGGTATCATTAGACATAATGTGCAATGCGTAAATAATGTAAACAGGTATTTATGGAATATAGAGTATGTATCAGTTTATCTTGACAAAGAATTTTTTTTCTTTAATAATTTATTCATTCAAATATATGGTACTGTTGTATTTTTTTCCTTCGTGGCAGGAATTTGGATAGTCCAAATCTGCTTTGAGAAATGTTGCCAAGTAACAGTAGAAGGAAAAACAAATATTTCCCTTCGACTGGGCTGTGCGGATACACTGAAACTGAATACGACAGCAGAATCCTTCATCTTTCGAAACAAAAGTTGCAACTGAAAATACCAGAGATTTTTTTTTAGCATGAAAAAATAAACTAAACCGTATACTCCCACACTCGCAGAATTTTTCTCATGGATTTGTGCGAAACGGCAAAAACAACGTAGTTGTGATAATCTGTAACACACAGTCAGCCGGTAGGTTTTAACCCACAGATTTAATAGACCATTCGTAACCTGGCTCATTCAAAATGTTTGCACTCTACAACACGAAACAACAATCTTCATTAAAAATCATTGTTGCACTAATACTCCAAGATGAATATGTAAAGTCTTATTTCAGAATACTCACTAAAAGAAATGGAGTGAGAGAAGAAGTCATGGCGGCACGATGACTAAAAAGTCATTTGCTGACTGAGCTCAGACTACAGGGGTCTTGTCTTTGCATGTGTGATAGTGGGTGGGCTGCACTACTGTGTACATGGAGATGGCCCTAACAACAACAACATCCCCAGCAGCCAGAATTAACAGGCAGTCAACAAGAAATAGAATTGGGTAAAAGAGATTGGAACTTGGAGTTCATACATGATTACGCACTGACGTTTTCTTCACAACAAAATTCACAAATGCAAAATAAGAGGATAACACTGTATATTGTCAACAAGATGGAAATGTACCATACGCCTTGCAAGGTGTTGTGCTGCTGATGTGCAGAAGTAAACCAATGTGTGAAAAGTTTTGAATTTTCTTTCGATGAAAGGACTATTAAAAAAAAATCTCCAATAACTCAGATTTGATAGTTTTGCTCAACTTGTATTTTTCAGGAAAATAATTACATTAAAGGAGGAAAGAAAGCTACTACAATGGTCATTAAATCTATTTTTTTCATTGATGATTTTTACATTCATGCCTTAATTTTATTTAAGAAAATATGTTATGAGTTTCATCTAAAATAGCAGTTGAAAAACGTGACTTTGTTTTAAATAAAATGTTATTTTAATAAAACTTCTCATTTTGCAGCAGTATATTATTTACTTTAAATCTTTTCTAGATGCATGTGTAAAGATTAAAATACATTTTTTGTATTCATGAGTAATTCATGATTTAATGATTCCTTCCAAACCTTTGTGTCAAGGTACCATTCAACACATCGAATAATTGATCCTTAAGTAACTGCTTAAAAATATGAACTTACTATAATTTGCTCTTGTTTTGGAGATTTGACTAATGTTCATTGTAGGGGTGGACTCTAGTGCAGCGGTCCCCAACCTTTTTATCACCATGGACCGGTCAACTATTGGGATTTATAATGCGGGGGTCTCACAATGTAATATCAAAAGCGAACTAGGGTGGCACCAAAATCAAGCTGAACAAAGCACAAATGAATCAACTGTTAAAGGATAAACTAAATCCGTTCTAAAACATTTCAGGTGCAGCCCACGCGGCTCGGTACCAGTTGATCCACGGACCGGTACCGGGCCGAGGACTGGTGGTTGGGGACCCCAGTTCTGGTGGGATGCCGTTGGTCTTGAGAAATACAGTACTCAAATATGCGCCTTACCTTTAACAGAAAGTCTCTTCTCTAACAGTTAAGAATAGATTCAAGTACCTTTATTGTCAATAGTAGACAGGTATACAACAAATTAGTGGACGAACTTGATTTTAAAATGGTTAAAAGACCAGAATTACCATAGCCTCCTGTTTTTTTCTACGTGTGGCCATCAAGTGGGCTAGTTTGGACACCCCTGCCCTAGTATTTGACAGAGCATTCACAATCAGTTTATTCTTGTTTGCTATGTTATGTTCTCTCGATACTTGCTATGTTATCCCTTAACAAAGAATTCATTACGAAATGAACGATGTGGGAAAAATTAATGGGGTAAAATATGAAGCTAAAGTTTCCTTTTTAAAACATAACTTAATAACCTTGTAAGGATAACATGATTTAAGAAGTAAGCAGCTGCATTGAGGATGACGCCAAGACAGCATGTCACATCAAGACAGCATTTATTGTAGTGTCACGTCACTGACAAAATGTAACAATGAAAATATTAAGGCATAGTCTGAAATCATATCCAAGTTATGTCAGACTAAATAAACAGTGACTAAACTGGGAGATAATGTGGATCACAGGTTTCTAGTCTGCACCCCCCCCCCCCCCCCAAAACCTTCAGATCCCCACCCCAGG
The DNA here is from genome assembly GCF_059441005.1 of Hippichthys cyanospilos. Lineage (NCBI taxonomy): Eukaryota > Metazoa > Chordata > Actinopteri > Syngnathiformes > Syngnathidae > Hippichthys > Hippichthys cyanospilos. Next base: position 5,028,606 of record NC_142383.1, read on the forward strand.
GTGTGTCTGTGTGCAGGCGGATAAGTGCGGCACACCTTAATAGGCAGGTTGCTATGACGTGAACATTGCTACAGCGCTGACTTCCCTTTTAACTTAGTTTTTTCTGTTCTCATCTCATGTCTTGATTGACATGCCCAATATGACGAGGATACAAGATTGTGCAGGTATGTAGAACAAACCACACTGAGCACTGTAGATATAGTCATACTAAACTCTGATAAATCTCCTGTTCATTGAGTAAGATTAGGTCTGTTTATGACGACAAAAAATAAGATGGCCATGAGAGAAAACATCATGTTTGAGTTCCGTGCACAAGCCAACATTATTTGCTACAACATAGGTAGAAAATAAAGCTAACTCATTTGAAATGGCAACAGTACTGTAATAATTTAGTGCTGTCAAAACTGACTTAACTTGCTTTAATTACTGAATAACAACTTTCATTAGGAGAACGATTTCCAGTATGTCTGAGCAAAATGACAGCTTACTGTAAAAGTACAATAAATAAATTCCAATAACAATGTAGTCCCAACTAATTGGGCTACTGTATACCTCTAGAGAGTGGTGTACCATCTAACCAATATTCACAACTAGTTTCCTAATATAAGACACACTTTCCCCCCCCAAAATGAAGGCCAAAAGTATGGGCGTGTCCTATAAATGGTCACTTATTTATTTTTTTAAATTCAACACCATTCGAGGAAGACTGATCCATCAGCCACATAAGCCAAGTTTTGACACACAGGTATGCATTTTTATATCGTCCATATTTTTACTTAAAATAATTACCAAAATGGGAAAACCGAGAGACAACCCTAACCATAATCCTTGGCCGTTAGCATCAAGTGCCTGTTGCAGCTAAAAGCAGATCATGTAAGATAGGATTGTTATGGCATTATTTTCAGTAAAAGAAATGAACAGATTGAACCATCGTTCGAGTTCATCCTTATTCACACACAGGAATATTACTAAAACTGAGAGGAAAAAGTTATGATGTCTCCAGTTGATTCAATTAAGAGTGCGCCGATTAGAGAACACAGAAAGATAATCCATTTGACTCGTTTATTAATTGCTGTCCTTTGGCATATATGCGTGACCATACATTTGGTGAAACACAGATGCTACTCAGCTCTGGGTAAAATGAACTAGAACCGCGTCGCGAGGAAAAGGAAAAACTTCTGTTTGGCGTTACACTAGCGCTGAAATCTCAAACACACTTACGTTTACATGCAACAAATATATCGATTACGTATATGAACACAAGAAAATATGAAGAGTTTAGGAAGATTAGATTGTTGGTGTGTCTTAAACATAGAACATACCAGAATTTGACCCCAAAATTAAGGGTGCATCTTATACACAGGTGTGTCTTATATTTGGGGAATTACGGTACATGAAATTCTATCAAATATCTTAAGCAAGGAAGTGACACCGCCAATGAGTCAAGTTCTAGTCTGCCAGGCAAGGGGATCCATGGACTAGCTGGTGGCTAGTACCTCACTGTGCACCATGGAAAGCCCCATGATAACCCAGAAAGATATTGAAGCCACTGGAGGTTTTACAGTACACAGATGTGTATACAAGACAGAGTAGCACAAATTGTTGCTCGAGGCTTTGGAAAGGGCTTGCAAAGACAATGTACATCTCGTACGGTTTGTTAGGGCAAGCCCTGCAAACAAAGCCTGCAGAACGACTTTTCAAAACTGGAGAAGACCGAGCCATATTCCGCAAAATGGAAGATTATGTGCAAAGCGTTCATTTGCATAAGTAAAGATCCTATTTGTCAAATGATGTTATGAGTCTCGCTTGCATAGACACAAATTGCTCTCCTCTAATTTACGAAAACCTCAAAAGGCTCCAAAAATATATTGCTGATTAGACAATATGTGGCAGATTGCAGTTACCAAAGCCAACGTGAAAAAAACAAAAAAAGTATGATCAGCAGATCTGAAAACAGGGGTTGGCCTGAAATGAATAATCCGAGTGCTGCTACATGGCTGTAAGATGTCAAATTGATGCACAAAAAGATGATTGCCAAGATTGCGCTTTGTAACTCAACCATATTTTCAAGTGGTTAATGTTCAAAGTCATTTTTTTAAATGTTTTCAATTATCAACATTCCATCCAACTTTATGCTCACTTAAGTTGCAAAATTAATGGATCAATTTTCAAACTAATTGAAAACTAGTGTTGATCAATTGTTTTGAGACTTGAGATTAAAAATTAATAATCAATTATTAAATACAACCCGGTTCATATACACCAAACCTACACTTCCATTTAACCGGGCACTGGTGGACAGGTACTAATGAAAAAGAATTGCAGTTATGATGCATATGCATGATGCATAATTGCAGTTATGTTATAATTACATGCTATCTTACTAGCCCTAATATAGTACAAGAGTAAAGTCACAGAAAATGCAAGGAACAATCAGAAACACAGATAAGACATCTCAGGTACATCAACTTGTGCATGGGGAGTGGATCCAGTTTCCCTTCAGGGTCAGTGATAGACCACAAATACAAAGTGCACTTTTCATAACCAGAAAAAGTCATCAAATCTCATTCTCTACGCTTTTATGAACAGCTTTTATCGTAATTGCGCTTTTTCAAACAATTTGTTCGTAAGGAATTTCAATGGTTGATAACTTAATGCTGACAGATGTGTTCATCGATTTTAAAATACAACAACAGAGCCACCATTGCAATATAATGACCGTTTTTCTACTTAAGTCATTATCAAAAAAACAGTGAAATGTAGTTAAGGATCTTTCTGTGGCTTGTTCTATGTAAATCTGTAACACTTTCTTTACATACTATTCAAAACCAAGAGCATACATTTGTACTGTAGAGTTGTCCATTTTACTATCTTTCTTTTCCGTTTCTCATTCAAACTTGTAAGTGAGGCAGTGTAAAGGACTTCTCAGTAGTCAGTGCACACAGCAAAGTTCTCACGGTTGCCCAACAACAGTTTCAGGGGGTGTGCATGGGAACCTGCTTTAAGCAACATATTGTGTGGTACAGACAATAGACAAACACACCAGAGAAAACTGTGACATGTTTCTAACAAATGTAATTGATTTAGAATATTTCTATGCTTAGCAAGCCATCAAAAAACTATTCATTTTTGCTTCACAAAAGATCGGTTGTTTGGTGAAGTTGGGACCCCAAATATAAGATGTTTGAGTTGAGAATGGAAAAAAACAAAAAAACACTGAAAGCCAGGATTGAAAATTTACCAGTTCCTCTGCATGAAGCAAGCACAGTATTTACAAAGACATATAGTCCAAAGTAGGCAACAATACATCACACTGTTTTTACAACATCATGATACCGACGGCTCCTTAGGGTCCTATAAGTGTCGAAATGCAGCCTGGAACAGTTCATTGCATCCTTTTTTCATTATAGAAAAATAGACAATTTGTGGTTCAACACATGAAAGATTTCTCCACAAAGGCCAAATAATGTGTTCCAGAGTTCACACAGAGGTTGTTGTTAGTCAAATATATGCAATAGTCTGAAATGTTATCTGAAGCCCGAATGGATCCAATGAACCTCACAGGTTGATGATGTACCGTATGCTAAAACTCAGCATTTCCTAACTGCAGGTAAGCAGATGCAGTTTTCCAGTGAAATTATGCAGCGAAATTAGTACCCTATTTACTGTTCTTACAGGCCTGGCCAATTAAATATTGTACTGTATCTCATGTATTGTTCTCACAGGCATACTTACATTTTCATAATCGGATAAAACTAAAAGTAGCAAAAAAAAAAAAAAAAAAGTTACGCTTCATTATGTTTGATTAGCTGTAATATTGCTAATATATACAGAGCGTGGCTTCAGACATGCATAAAACATACCTTGTGCATTTTAAACTCATTCACCTTCTCATCTTTTACACGACTTCAAAAAGTAGAACATCGACAAACAACAACAACATCATCTACTCTCCAAAAGGTGCAGCTCCCACCAAGCCTGCATCCACTCGGCCCTCTGACGAGGCTTAATGAGTAATAAGCACTGGGTGACCAGAGTTTTGGAGTCAAGCCAACACTCCCAGATGCCAAATTGAAGCCTGAAGGTACTGCATAATGCAAAACAACACTCATTAAAACTTGAAGGGAAAAAAAAGGTGCTATAAAATGCAAAAATTTACCCAGATGCATTTCAGGAGAAGCTTGGTGGCAATTTCTCCACAACGGAGATGAATAGTAAGAACTCTCAAGCATTCATTAGGGGAAGAAATTACATCGTGCAAAAATGGGTTTCATGACCCATACTATACTATATGGTTGGAGAATTATGTTGAAAGGGATGGAGAGAGCTTGGAAATGCAAAAGAGATTTAAATTAACACGAAGGATGGAAGATTTGCAGAAATATTCTGGTTTTAAACCATCAGATTTATGTGGTCATTTCAGTTTAGCAGACATGGATTTTAAATAGTATTGCAATATATATTGCAATAAGGCAAATATTGTCAATCTGAAAATGTGTCTGTTTTAAATTTCACAAATTGCGCCATCATGATCACTCTGTTGAGCTCGCATTTTTGCAGTCAAAACAGGCTCTTCAGCAACACAGGGAATAGGGTATAAAGTCGTACTTGATTCTTGAGAATCTTATTTTAAATTGTGAAAACAGAGATTTCTATTATATAATTATTTCTTTTGTAAAAACACAGAGGAAGCACAAGTGATGTATGACGTAATTCAGAATCATTGAACAAATGAGTTTACGTACAAAATGTTCAAACAATGGTGCTTTGGGACACAGAATGTTTCTATCACACAATGGACATCATTACATCTGAATAACATGTACAGTGGATCCCAGGTTACGGCGTCCCAAGCTTACAGTTTTTTTGTCCCCTTGTTACGGCATATTTCCCACTTTATGGCATCAACAACAATTACAAAATTCAAACTTGGCGGTCAGTGTGCGTGGTCAGTGTGAATCGCACCACTCTCATACGTCACTATTTGCATCACTGCATACGTCACCAAATACTGGCCTGCGTCACTGCGTCACTAAGATGATGTTGAGGCGTCACTAAAATGCTGATATGCTAAATACTTGGTCTCGTGAGTACTTGCACTATTATATTTATTGTGCATTTTAGTGTTTAATTCAAATTTTAATTTGTTAACCGTGCGTCCCAAGATTGCTAGTGATGTTAAAGGGAGAAGTAGGTGGATGATAAGTATGGAAACGAAGGTGGAGCTAATCAAAAAATACGAAGAAAGCTAGGCTAGGCTAGGTAGAGCTAGGCTATCCTTGCTAGGGAATATGGCCGTAACTAGCTCGTCATGTCACTCACTCCAAAGGCAAATAAGATTTGATTTTTCTTTTATGTATTTTTATATAAATTGTTGTTATTTAAATATATACATTTATATTATATATAAGTAGTACTTTCTATACTACTGTATGTATATAAAATTTTGATGTTACCTGTGGTTTTGAATGCATTAGCTCATTACCATGAATTTCCATGGATTTCCATGGATTTAGTACGTCCAATTCACCTGCCATGCATGTTTTAGGAGTGTGGGAGGAAGCCAGAGTGCCCGGACAGATCTCACGCGGACATCACGGGCTGTGATAATGTATTACATACAGTCTTGCTGGATTGAGAGCGGGTGTCTCTTCCCTCATATCATATGCCAACAATGTCGCCTTTCCTATCCTGAGTTTTCTCTCGTTACTAGAGACAATATTTTTCCGCCGAGGCGTTTCGTAACGTTTCGAACGTAGCGTTTTGAATTTTTCATCTCAAGAGAATAGGGATGTCACCGTAGAGACCTTTAGTTCATGAACATCACTAGCTAACAGAATCTCTGAATGTTTGTGAAATGAGGTTCCACTTTAAATACATACAATATATTTAAACAATGGAATCAGTACTCACAAATATACCATGCAATTGTACATTTGTAATATGATCAGTAACAAGCTTCCGATTTCTCTTTTGCATTTTAGCTAAAACGAGCAGGAGGTAATGCTTGGCTTCTGGCTGACTGCAGGGTAATACAAACACAACATAACAGGTTTTTTCAGTCTCATATTTTGTAGGTAATTTAGGATGGAGGAGCTAATTCTTTGTAGAATGTGATAAAAGAAATCAAGCCTGGACTTTCTTTTAAAAGTACAAATATGAAAATAAACATGAACAATTCTACATATCTTTATTGTGAACAACATAATGAAGTCCTATTTCCTTTCTAACTTGACTGTAGAAATTTGTTACAAATAGTGAAATCACCATGATGGGGATCACTACATTCTTCCTATTCAACTCCTTTTTTTAGAATGTCCAAGTGTCCCAATACTTTTGCCAGTACAATGAAGCAGAGTCACGGCTGATGTTTCAATCTGCTCAACCAATGGATAAAGCTAGTTAAACATCCGCATCTAAGAAATTCATTCATCCACGTTGACTTACCTTCACAGTCCACCAAACACATTATTGCAATGTAAACAAAGTCTGCTCTTGGTTGCTGTAATGGTAGCATTAAAAAAGGACTACAAAGTTTTTGTTGATATTAAAGGGATTTTGTAGCTACTTCTAACAAGTAGCAAACATCTGAATACTTTCTTCTGTGACTCCCTTTTAGATTCTTTCTCACCACCCAAATCCATTTGCAGATATAAATTTTTAACCTCTGCCCCACAGAAATCCCAGATGATTCATGGGTATTATTGGTAGTAAAAGTCAAATCACCTCCCTTTGGATCATTTGCTAAAGATATATAAATCGTGAATGAATATTTAAAATGCATAACATTCCAAGAGTTATATCTTCAAGTACTGCACCCACTTATTATTTAGAAAAGACTTGTTACATGGATCTTGAGAAAGTTACGCTTTTGAGAGGATACATGTATCTACAATATGTATCTGCTAGGCTTTCCGGGCTAGAATAAGTGACATTGGCTGTTCAAATTGTATCAGATTTTTTTTTTTTTTTACTTTTCACACACATTTTCCAAAAGACTCGGTTTTAATTGGTTAGAACTTTGGCATAACTTAAGATGTTTTTCTATGCCATACAGTAACAATGAATGGTAAGGAAGAAGTAAGAAAGGCAGTAAAAGGGATGAAAAATTCAACAACAGTTTTTCTTGAGGAGATACTGTAACTGTGGAGGTATGAGAGCATCAAGGAGACGTGGCTGTTACGTTTTGGACAGGATTATTAAATAGAACTCTAGAGGGTCAAAAAAGATGCCAAAGGAGAAAGAAAATTGTGCTGGTGCCCATTTTAAGAACTCGGATGATGATTGCTGGAAGTATCTAATCAAGTTGCTAAGCCAGACATTAAAGTTATGGGATGGATTAGTGTATTTGTGAGCAATATGGTTTAAGTCCTATGAAGAGTACTACTGTTGCCTTGGATCGCCAGAGATCAGAAGAAACTGAATTGTGTTTTTGTCAATTTAGAAAAAACCTAATACAGGGTGTCCAGGTAAAAACTGTGGTACTGGATGAGTAAGTGGCAGAAAACTATGTTAGAATTGTACATAGCGTATGAGTAGGTGGCAAATGAAAAGCCCATACTAAACACTAGGGATGGGAGGAGCTCTTATGTGCAAGGTCTAGCGAGATAAGAATGCTATGAGATTTCTCATCCCTGCGCAGCACAACATATTTTTTTTTTCTTTTTTTTTGTTTCTGCTCTGTATTACAGTAAAACACGCTACAAAATATGGTGAGCAGGCCAGACTACTTCAAAATAAACCATAAATTACCTTACGAACACATGCTTTTATTTTGAAATTGTTCCTCGCAGCGTAATGAGACAATGGCTGACTTGACAAACTACACAAACTATTACAAACTATTGCTCACAGAGTGAGTTGCATATATATAGCTGCTGATATATACAGCGTTGTTCTGAGTATTAAGGGCGCTAAAAAAACAACCTCATGACACTGACATTTTAATATATGGCACCTGTTGCTAACGTCTAACATAAACTAGCTGTTGGCTAGCAGTGTTGGATTGTTTAATATCTGCAGGCCAAAGCAGTTGGAATACTTTTCAAACTCAGTTAAATAGATGCAAATGATTCAGCTCATGTTGATGTTGACAACCTGATACATGTTCCTTTCCTACATTTTAAACATACAAGGCTGACTCTGGAATGTGTGCTCTGTGGTGCTGATGCCACTTCATCTCACTGACAAATATTTATTGGAAAAAAGTTGTAGAAAATTGTCCCATATATATTTAAGTAAAAAAGAAAAGGTTGAACAAAAAAAAAAAGATAAAAACTTGGTCTTTGATAATTAAGTGTGAAAGTATTATTTGGTCTTTTGTGTTTACAATTGCTTTTCATCTCAGACAAAAATATCATTTTTATTTCTTTCTGAATTCCAAAATACTCAATGGCCGATGTCCTACAGCTGAAGTACAGGAATCTATGATTACTTTCAAATCAACAAGTTATTTTGGTTTCCCAGTTGAAAAAAAAGGTTGTTAACCTATTGACAGAAAAGCGTATTCGTAACAGCAAAAAAAAGTCATACACAATCTATATGCATTTTGTTAAACCAATCAGAAAATGAAAAAAAAAACAGCCATATGAGTGAGACTCTACTTTTATGTTTATTTGCATGCCCGATTGTTAATTTTCTTTCTGTTTGTTAAGAAAATAGTTACAAAACTATTGAAAATCTATTTTAAGCATTATTATATTTTACAAATTTTGCAAGAACATCACCTCGTTCACATGTCTCATAGTTTTCATGATAAAATTCAGTTCACAGGCTCCAAACTGAACTTACTCTTGTGTGAATACCCCACAAGAGTAATAAATAAAAGAGGCAACAACAAACACGGCATACTAGACAGGCACCAATATTATTTGGGACCAGCAACTATTGTATGAATATTTTAATTACCTTTCTAACTATCAAAATATTACAGAAAGAGGGCAGACAAAAAAAAGACAGCACGTCATGCTGCTAAATTGTCACCTATCCAGTTCAGCAACTTTTACATTTGTGAGGGCAGAAAACCCTCAAACCAATCATAACTTACAACAATGCCAGTGAGACTATTTTAACACATTGCAGGGACAATATGAACACTAACAACACTGATGCAACTGAAGAAACATTTAAAAATATATGTTGGACAGCTAAGTGAAAGGTTTGTCCACCACATTTTGGGTTCCTTCCAGAAATCACTGCCTGAATAGATCACAGCTATTAAAAGATACTGGACTGCCAAAGTAATAACACGGTGTAAACATTAATGACTAATGGACGGCATTTAGAGTCAAGAGCAGGAGAATTTCTGCAATGACTGCTGCCAACTGTGCTCTTATCTTATCCACTTCAGAGAGTGACAATGCTCAATCAGGCAAAAGGATGACAGACAGAGAAAGTGGGTTTCACAACATCCCTGCACATTTTAACGATGTAAAATGCCAATTCACATTTCACTGACAGAGAGCCCTTGTTGAAAGCTTAACGCGTACACGCACACCCTCACACAACCATCAAATACTGCAAATATTTAGTAGAACGGTATGTGGTGTTAGCGATCCAAACTATTTTGTGTGCGCTACAATTCTGCTCACACCCTCATGCCTAACATACCTAGAACATCCATCCAACTTCCTACTTCCCATGATTCAACCTTGACTGGCATATTGGGCCATGATGTCAATTTTAGTCGGACTGTGATTTCATTAGTTCTGTGGTGTAAACTTTAACATCAATATGAAGGAAGTGAATCACAAAAATGTCCTGGAAAAAAAGTTAATTTAAAACTGCACTTCATATACATATATATATATATATATATATATATATATATATATATATATATATATATATATATATATATATATATATATATATATATATATATATATATATATATATATATATATAATGTCATTTATCTTGTGTATCGATTATATAAATCTTAAACATTATTTCAGTTATAATATTATAATATACAATTTTAGGTGTACTGTATAGTAATATGTTTTTACAGAGAAATTTATTACAATGTTTTCAATCTGTGCGTACAGTTGATCATGGGGTATATAGACTACTATGAGAAAACAGAAAACAGATGAGCATTCCACCATGAATATCATAAGAGATCTACACAGTAGTGTTGTCATAATACGCAAATTTTGACTTTGACAGTGAACTTATTTCAAAATTCCCAATACCACTGAAGCGATACCACTGCAAAAACTTTTAAAACCATTGAAAAAGCAGTGAAATATTAGCTGACAGCTAAAAAATGTATTTATTTATTTATTTTTAAAGTGAATTTGTATTGTATACAAAGCACGGTAATGGCAGTAATTGTATTTTATTTGACAACAATTTGTAACGTTTGAAAAAAACATTTTTTTTTTTTTAAATAATAATTCTATTTATGTGTATTACTGCCAAAAAGTATTACTTCACTTAAGATTAATTGTTTATTATATCGGTATTTTAAATTCTTATTTGCAACCAATTCAAGTGCCTCTTCTTACTGTATAGTCACATCTTACAATATAAGACATTGACTGCAGAGAGCCTGTATTTGATCAGTGGGAACTCCTTTTTCCAACAGTACTGGTTCAGGAGAAGAGCATGAATAAATTCCAACAGTATTCATATATTGTGTCGAGAAAACGTTGGAAGACAATGGTGATGCTTTCAGAAAATGGATAGCCCTATGAAATTGAGGAACAAATGATGATAAAACAGTAGACATTTCCAATTCAACCATGTTATCTCAGTTCTTTTCTCAGCTTTTATTTCCCCTTTCTAGAAGATGTTGTTTTAATTTTCCAGTTAATCTGAACGGATTAATCATCACATAAATGGTGGAAAACGTTTTTAAATGATTTATCCTCTACTTTTCACAGATGTTACCCTGTTATTTTAAAAGGGATGTGTACAAATTTTCTAATTATAATAAACTCCTATATCTAGTTCAGTGGAAGCTCCATAGTGGACTCTACCAAAGCCTCAACCCGTTTGTTTTGTTTTTCTTGTTTGTTCGTATTTTTTTGCTTTTTTTTTTCCATTTTTTTTAATACCACCAATTTTTAGACTCTCTTTTAGCCTAGCACTTGAAAAAGTCAGAAAAAAATATAAAAAGTTAGCTACTTGAGATTGAATGTCTATACTCTTCAAAAACTCTAAATGTATGCCTCTGGGATTGAATAATTAATCTGTTCCATTGTTGGGGTCGTAAGGCGAATTTGTCATATGACGGGCAATCCAAACCTATGTTAAATAGCTAATGCGTTTAGAACCCTAGGTAAAAACATAAAAATTGTACATACATATTAAAAATGTATAGGAAGTGCTATGTATATATAATATACATGTATACAATCAGAAAACATCATAAATAATAAATAAAACATAAATAAACATAAAAAATATAGAAAAGAATTATTTACTTATTATTATTTATTTATTTATGCCCATATTCCCTTATAAGGGTTATCTCCAGCATTGTTTCCATATAAATCATCTTCTTACTTCTCCCTTTAACATCACTAGCAATCTAGGGACCGATGGCTAACCCTTTCAACTTTGAATTAAGCAGTAAAATGCACTATAAATACGGTTTTGTAACCACTCATAATAGAACAAAGATTTACCGTTGCGCCATTTTAAAACAAGTGAGGCCGACCAATAGCAGACCACCATCTACGTGAGGAGACGCTGACCAATAGCAGAATTGTAGTGAGGCGTTGCATGGACGTGACTGAAAATAAGTGTAATTACCAAAAAACACCTGCAGATGGAGACAAAAGAAAAATACAGCCAAGCCCCTAGGGTCAGTCGCAAACAGGGAAAATGTCATAAAGAGGGGCTGAAAAAACTCAGTATTCCACGTCGCAACATGAAAATAACATAAGTCAGGGATGTCGTAACATGGGAGTCCACTGCATTTTCAAAATAGATTCATAAGAGTAAAACCTGAGATCTCAGATCATCTTTGTGACTAATGAGCAAGTGTCATTGGATTGAAACGAGAACATTCTCCTGCACTACATGAATTCCACCGCATTAATGATTGATGGGCACCAAATGCCACCTCAGGGAGTTTCTCATACCAGAAGACTTGACATTTGAAGTATAATAGAAACTGATGGAGCACATAATGGGCGGTTTGTTCACAAAGTGACCAGCTCATGCAGCCTGATACTACATATGAGAATACAAAAGCACAAGGCAAGCCCTTACCACCGACAGATCGTCCCTTGGCCAATGAGGAACTGCGCAATTTTTACCTCAGCGAATACAAAGACAATCAGGACTTGTATGTGTTGCAAACATCCCATTAATTGTTAGTGACAAAATGTTTGTTTATATGATCTGAAAATATTATATGCATTCATTTGTATAATGCCAACTGTGCGGTAACCGAATTGAGTCTTAAGTTCTCAGTGTAGAAGAAATTTGTGCACTCATACCTGTGTGCCCAAACAGTGTGAAATGACAATTACAAACAGAAAAGAACAATTAGAGAAGGATGACAAAAATAACAATGACATGTTAGATCATCCTGATAGATGACTTTGGCAACACCCTGAATGAAAAATCCGGCAAGACACACCACTTGCACGCTACGACAAAAAAACTGTACCTGTTGCAGTTAGAACAGTTACTAGAAAACGGCCACATGGGCGCTATGCAAGACAAGCGCATCAATATTCCAATTTTCTGGATTTCCTTCTTTCGAGAGAGAGAGAGAGAGAGAGAGAGAGAGAGAGAGAGAGTTGCAGTGTTACAGTGGTGAGGTGTACCAAAATAAAAATAAATTAATTAATGAGTAAATCATTAAAATTAAGACTTATTCTATAGTGTCCTTACTTTTCTATACAGGCTTACACCAATTGTACTGTATATGTAATACCTCGTGCTAAGTCTTACTTGGATAGTGGGTGTGTGAGAGCCAAGAGCTTTCTTGTTGGTCTGGTTGGTTAACAGTCTGTACTGAAGTCAAGGGAAAGAATGCGGGCCCATTAAACACAATAAGGAGACAGTGAGAAATACTGTGCGAGAGAGAGAGAGAACGAGAGAGACAGAGAGGGAGAGAGGGTGTGTATGCATGTTCGGTGTACATGTTAGAGATGTGAATGGGGACCAATCCCTGCAAGTCAGCAGATATTTGAGTGTTCCAATCACACTTTTTGGATTTCAGTTTTAAGAGGTTTTTCAACTCTCACAAAGTAATTTAGATCCTCTGATTTTGTTTTGATGACATGTAATCAGAACTTGTTAAGTAACAACAAAAATGGGAACATATGGATGCAAATCTTTATTAAAAGATACAGTGGGCCCCCAGTTTACGAGATTAATCCATTCCGCGGTTGGGATTGTAACGTGAATTCAGCATATGGTGGGCAATAGAAACCTACGTTGATTAGCTAATGCGTGTAAAAATCTAGGGAAAAACATCAACATTGTATATACAAATTAAAAATTGGTAACAAAATAGTATAGTAAGTGCTACTTATATATAATATATGTGTATACAATTATAACATTATGAATAACATAACATTATGAATAAAATGTATATAAAAGATCTATATACTTTTGAGTGATGTGACGAGCTTGTAATGGCCATATTCCCCAGCGAGGGTAGCCTAGCCTAGCCTAGCCTTCTTTGTATTTCTTGATTATGTCCAGTTTCGTTTCCATACTAATCATCTTCTTCTCTCTTTAAAATCACTAGCAATCTTGGGACCCATGGCTAACCATTTAAAGTTTGAATTAAGCACTAAAATGCACAATAAATACGATATTGTAAGCACTCGCTCAAGACCAAATCTTTTACATGCTGCCATTTTGACACTGTGACACCGACCAATAACAGACCAGCATCTTATTGACTCCGTGACACCGACCAATATCAGACCAGCATTGTAGTGACGTACGCAGTGACGCATGTAGTGACATATGAATGCGGACACGCACACACACTGAACACCATGTTTGAGAAGAGAAGTTATTGTTTTTGATGTTGTAAGGTGAAAAAAATGGCGTAAAGAGGGGACAAATAAAAAGTCGTGGTCCACGTTAAAAGGTGAAAAAAAGTAAACCGGGAGTCCATTGCAATATAAACTCACACCATGGATGCAATTATAAGTAGAATATTCAGCAATCAAGTTTCGTAATGAATGGCATCATACTCGTGTGTTTCTGTTCTGTTGAATCCATTCAGCCAGGGTCACGCAACAACTCTGAGTAATATGCCCGCCATTACAGCAGCTTAACAATGTAAAACAGTCTAAAATAATCAAAATTGAACATTTTTTTCATGTAGCTCTCATGTTGGACCTCAACAATTCCAAACCTTTTTTTATGCTCTACTCTTGTCGAAAACTTGAAATATTAACAGCTTCTGCAAAAACAACTCATTATTTTTAAGCATGAACGAACTAGCTTTCGCGTCACCTGCTAGCATGCAGTGAAGAGTCATAGCAGACTTTTAAGATGCTATCATGATACTGAGTTGACTTTCAGCATTCCTCAACTTGGGGAAGACACTTTCACTTGCATGACTGATTACCTTGTTGGCCACTGCGAGAGGACACCCTGACAATGTTTCACCGACAAAATGCCACATTGCAGCATGTCAGCTGTTTTATGATCATAATCAGTGGAAGATGATTGTTTTACAGCCTTTTGTAAATTCAATCTGTGGACCAGTTAAACCTGTGTGCACTATTCTTTTTATTTCTGTAACATGTTCTGACAGAATTTAGTTATGGGATATGTGTCAAAGAAAAAAGAAGCGAAATTAAAAACGTCAAAGTTGGCTGCATTCTTGACTTGACTTGTCTGAACTAATTCAGACGGATCACTTTATCTTAAGTGAGTGCTTCAACTGCCATTAATAAACAAAGTCTTGCATAAGAAGCCGAAAAGCAAATGCGATAGTATAATTAGATATACAATACACTATATACTCCTGTTAACATCAGACACCGACAACACTCTGTGAAATTTGCATCTATTTTATCACATGACCTTTAGTCACACACGTGACAGCTCAAAAATGTGTCTCAAACCACTGGAGAATAAGAATGTGGCATGAAAATGTAATAAATAAACAAATTTGAAAAACACAAGGGCGCAAACACACACACTTTGCAATTTTTGGAATCAAGCAGGAATTAAAGATGGCATTTGACATTTAGTTAGTGAGATGTTTGCTCCCAAATAACTTGTTGAGCTGTTTATACTTATATTTGTAAGTTGGGGGGCAATAATAAAGACAATTATTTCTGCAAACTCATGTTTCTTTTTTGAAAACAGTTTAAAACTATTTTGAGTTTTTTTTTTTTTTAAACAGTTTTTGTTTTGTGTTTTTCTGCTCATGGTGGACTTTACATCTTTGTGTGTTTGGTTGTATATGTAAAGAACTGTATGTTTTTAACAATTCTTATCTTGAACGAAGTTTTCAAAAGATGGGTCTGTGCAAACTCTTCCAACCTCACTCAAAAAAACAACAACAACAAAAAAAAACACAGTTTCTGCAGTTAATGACGAGGTTTGCATGTGGTATGCTCTCCCAACAACTTAAAGCTGGTGTGTAACTTCTCTTCTGCTCAATTTACATAACAAAGTTAGCCATTCATAGGTGATTTAGGATGCGAGCTATAATTCTCCGATCGGCACGCCGGTGGTCTTTATAGGTAGAAGTGCACAATGGCACATCTTTGGCCTTTCTAGTGTTAAAAAAAATATATATATATATTATATATATATATATATATATATATATATATATATATATATATATATATATATATATATATATATATATATATATATATATATATATATTTTTTTTTTTTTTTTTATTTAATAGTCCATATTTTATGCCTTGGTATTTTGAGTTGCCACAACTTTTTTTTTTTGATCAAGTGTGGCAGGTGTCATAAGCTCAGTATGTACAGTACAAGTGGCTTTACGTGATCTTAAGTAGGGGACATTGGCGACCCTCCGCCTAGCTGATAAAGACTCTTTTTGTGCAACTTCCTTATCGTAGGACAGTGCAGAGTACAGTCAGACTCGCCCTTTGACTCAACATAGAGTTTTGCTTTGAGAAAGTAATGACATACTGTATATTTAATCCATTAAACAAATAGAATGATTCTTGAATTGTTCCACCTAAGAAAGCCTCAGTAGTGTATGATACTCAACATCTTCAAGGAAATAACAATGTGCAATATTAAGTAAAAGCATGGGTTGCTTATCTTCCCCTCTCTGATCACTAGTTTAACAATGATGCCCCTATTGTGACCCTTAGTTACGACACTATCTTACTTTGATTTAAAGTGCTCGTTGGTCCAGTGTTGCAGCAAAACATTGGGTTAGATAACTAGTTTGAAGAGATTTGCTTCCCAGTCACGTTCAGGAGACCTCCCCGCAAAACAGATCTTTCACAATTTTAGATTTATGCCACTCATTTACTAAAGCATATAACCCTAGATAAATATGATAACACACGTCCATATATCATAACACGTGCCCTGTCAAAAGTATGTATCAGTACATTAATATTATTTTCATCATTATTATTCCAAAGCAGCAAAAAAGAGCAACGTTAAAGTGACAGTTCTATGCAATCCAAAACATACGTGTTGACACCTGATAGTGTCATCCAAAGTGAGTAGGCCTATACATATTTTATCTAATTTGTACGTTGGTTCTAATTTCACTTTGCAAGTGTGCCTTTGATTTAATGCAGCGCTAGGACTTAATCACATCTTGTTTTTTTTAACTGTACAGTGAAGTTATGTAATTAATCTGTGGAAATCTTGAACAAAAGTAATACTTTTTGAAAGTTCAGAGCAGCTTTGCTCTCCTTACAACAACCAGTCCTGTTCTTCACCGTCTTTTTTTTTCAACAATTTAGATAGCATCTACCACTTCATCTGCGCGTAATCAGCCGTGACAACTTTCCGAGTAGTTCAACATTGTTTTCATAGTTTGCAGCTCACGCTAAGGGAGTTTTGTCAGCTCAGCAGCTGTCTATTCAGTAAACAGCTTAAAAGTTTATAGTACCGAGCGAGTCACCCAGCAGAAGTCACCGAACGCCGCCAGTACGAACTTCAATAGTCGAAGCAGCCAAGTGCAACGTCTTAAAAATGTCAAGTTAAAAGCGTCAATAACTTCCGCCTACCTGTTGCCGATCCCGCTGTGGCGCTGGCCAGCACACTGACAGGCTACACGACTTCACCCGTCAGGAGTTTGCCTGGTGGGTGGGTCCCAGGCTACACCTGCCGCATTCCGCTAAAGCGTGAGTCTACGGAAGAACGTGACGTCACAGACGCATGCTCAGTGGTGTTGCGCAACCAGGTACTTCAGGAGAGGGAAGGATGAAGGGAAAATATCGTCAACCAGAGCGATTAATTATCCTGTGAATTCGAGAACTGGCCAGAACCTTTTTTTCCCCTATCTATCTATCTATCTATCTATCTATCTATCTATCTATCTATCTATCTATCTATCTATCTATCTATCTATCTATCTATCTATCTATCTATCTATCTATCTATCTATCTATCTATCTATCTATCTATCTATCTATCTGTTCTTTCAGCAAGTACAGTACATGTAAGACAATATTCTGATGAAAGTAGAAATATTGATGTACATACATTAATTTGCATATAAACAGAATGGACTGTACAAGAATCTGGACATGAACTTCTTCTTTTTTGTTGTTGATTATTTACAATACCCATTTTCCTAATTTGGCACACTAGAAAATAAACTGCACACATTGAAGACTATATATAGACTATATAGGAATAGCTAGACAAAGCTTTGCTGAAAACTAAACTCACAAGATAATCTGGACTGAACTGACAGCAAATCTTTATGATCAAAAGAAAACATAATACAATAAAACAATGAAGCTAATAATTACTGGAAAGGTACACCTTACATGCAGGAGTATTTCCATATTAGATGGGGAATTTTTTAACCCAATTAGTTTGTGGTTTTCAACTTGGCACAGGACACAATACGTTCCACGAATCTTTGTTGGAGCTTACAAACACAAAAGTTATTTAAACTGCTGTCTTGGAAGTCATGTAGTTGTTATTGCTCTCTTATTAACGTTCCTTCATGTTGCTGCTGCCCCCCACCCCAAACACTCCAAGATCTCAATCAATCAAGATCTGAATAGCGACTGACTTAACCTTATATACAGTATGTAATTTTCACATAGTATTGTCAAATGTGGATGCTGAAAAAAGTAACGCATATTTTGAGCAAGGTGAGTAGAAAGCACCTATCTATAGAAAAAACAATCATAAACTAGAGTACATACACAAGAGAGGTAGAATATATTTTTTGTTCACCATGAGCATTTTGTCACATGAAATTGTGGTGATTCAAGTTATGAAAGTCAGAAAAAAAAATATCTTGTAAAAACAGTTTACAAGTGAGGAGTGGAATCTCCTGAAAACAAGTGTTGGTTAAACAGCAGCAGGTTGCTAGGATGTTGGCCTGAGCTGCTTCAGTTGCTCAAAACTGGTAACCACGCCTCACATTCTTCCGTATGCAAGCTGAGAAACACACCCATTTAACAGGTTAATACTATGGACCAAAGTCTCAAAACATACATGCAAACAACGGTGACGTGGAAGAAATCAAAACATTCTTAAATTGTTGATTCTGTCTTCCAAATCTGAAGTGATATCGTCATCACAGCAGGTCGCATTTACCAGTAAGCATACAGCTCCTCAGGAACAATCATTGCTGATGATATGTACTGGTAACTAACACATCGTTAGGGTGAAAATTATAAGGAATAATTTCACAATACAATACAATGCATTTTTTTGAACACCCAAATATTTTGCACTGATGAAGGGGTACTTGCCTGAAAACATATTTCACAGGGGGTACACCACTGAAAAAGGTTGAGAACCACAGCTCTACTACACTATTCCTGCTACCTGGTAATGCCGCTCCATGTAAGTCTTTCTCACCATCATCTTACGCTCCACTGTAATGTGCCATACCTCTGGGGCTTCTTTGCAAGGACTATAGCTAGGATCTTCTTTAAAATGGCAGACCCCGCACTCTATTGAGCTTGTGTTTATAGCCTGTTCTTGTACTGGCATGATATGGGTCTCCGTGCTGTCATTCAGTCAAACCTTTTGACTCCACTGATGTATTTTCTTGATGTCGGCCATTCCTTCAATTTGTCCATGGTACATGCCATGTAAGGGCTTGTCTTTCCATGGCAGTCCATCTGGCTCCTTCTTCTTGCTTGACTTCTATTGTCTAATCATCTTGATGCATTCTTGGAGACCCGTTGTTTCCTCTTGGATAGTGCCCTGGACAATCACGAGATCACAGCCCACCGCTTTCCACTTTGTGTACACCCTAAGGATGCTGAGCCCTACGTGCATTGTAAGGAGCTTCCTTGTCTTGACATCAGTGGTTTGGCTTCTAGTGGCCAGGGAATTATTCCAGCAGGGTACCAGATTAGTGGCAAGGCATAGTTGTTGATGGCCTGCATCTTATCCTTGAGGTTCAGTTGACTATTCCTGATCTGCCTCACCTTCCTTAGGTATTTGGCCATGGCTACCCTCCCATCCGCCTACTTGTGATTGCTATTTGTCTATGGAATTCAAAGGTATTTGAAGCTGTCCTGCACATCTACTATACTGGGTTCAGGTAGTTTAATCACGCCGGTTGTAATTCTCTCCTCACGCATGGATATCATTTGCCCGCACTTATCTAGTCCATGTGACATTCTGATGTGATGTAATTGTTGAGTTCACGTTCATTCTTTGCATAGAGCAAGAATTCATTTATATATATAAATATATAAATATATAAATATATATATATATATATATATATATATATATATATATATATATATATATATATATATATATATATATATATATATATATATATATATATATATATATATATATGCGCCTCGGTAGTGGCAGCTGTGTTGCTCCAGAAGCAATTCTGGACAGGCTTGAACATTACATTGGTAAGATACAGTATGTGTCAGGTTTGAAATTTGTTATGGTTTAGCTGTAACACATTCACTCTGGAGTGGAATTAATTTTGTTGTTTTATTTTTAACCTTGACACTACCTATAATAATTCTTGTATAATTCTTATTCCTTCCATTGGTGCAAAATGTCACTCTGTGTCACCTGTTGTTTAGGGCGTGACCGGAGTGAAATTCTGACGATGGGAGCGTCCCACACAGACAACCTTTACTCATACTGATAACTCCCTCTGCTGCAATAACTTACGTGAGATAGCTGGCTGATTCACTTAAACAATTGTGCAGGCAAACAGCTTGTTTTTGTGCAATGTTTGAAAGTGCTTAGTAAGTCTCTTCTCTTGTCTTCATAACCTCTGTGACAAAGAGTTCATCTTTTAGTTCTCGGCAGATGTTTTGGTCTTGAACCTGATGAGAAGCCTTCAGAAATTATTCCAGTAATAAAGATTATGAGTTCAAATTGAAAGTGGCTCTATTGCGATGGGATTTACTCCATTAGAGTCTTATTTAGACAGGTGTTTCAGTTGAATCGCCATTTTTTTAGGAATTACTTTTGACAAACGCAAACATATGACGACCAGCCAAAAGCTGCAAAAACATACCGATGAATAATGTTAGTGGACATAAATGTTATCATGACCAAACAATGACGGAATGGTAAACCAGCAGAGAATTTGCTTTGGGTTATCCTCACCTGTTTGTAAGCTTATCGCCATGGGCATTTCTAGCCCATGTTGGGGGGGGTGCTCAAACACCCATAAATCAATCCCATTTTAAGCAGTTAGACAGGGCACCAAAGTTCTCTGTTTGGCTTGTAAGAGGAGAAGATATATCTTTATTTCCTGTGTGTGTGTTTAGATTAAATCCAAGGTACTACCTTACATGCAATATGACTGTATGTCCATAAACAAAAAGTATTATGCTTTGTAGATGTGAGAATGAAATTGCTTTAAAATGTACAAATTGATATCAATCAAGTTGCTGAGCCAGTAGCTGAGCATTCTTAAACCTCTGACCTTGGAATAAGAATTGGTATTCTATGACAATATCTCAAAGTACAACTACAAATGTCCTTTATTTTACAGAAACAATAGTAGATAAAGTCGGCTACTACTACAATTCACCCTTGCGGGCACTGGTTTGACAAACAGTATTTAATCACGACATGGACAGCCTTATCTCTAATTAGTTGACTGTTCAAATCAATTCGGAAGCAGCAGAAAAACAGCTATTCATTTGAAAGGTGAGAAGGTCAGTAGATGGACGTTAAGCCAAACATTACTCATATTGTCTCTGAAGTCACCACACTTGCAATTTAAGAGTGCTTTTGCAAGTGCTTTGTCCAATCCAAACAAAAACAGCAGCCGCATTAAATATTTCAGCTGTGCGTTTGAGTAGAGCGGTCCATGGAAAAAGGGAAGTTGTCACAATGGAGTTGCAAATCTACTGTAACAATTGTGCACAAAGCGCCAAAGTGTTTTACGTCACTGTATGGGCGCTAATGCAATTTTGAAATTAGAGATAAATCTTTGGCTTGGCTTCAATGGCATCTTCATCAGTCATGTGGACATTATGGAATATTGAGGTTTTAATTTGAGTTACTTTAAATGTCGAAGGATCACAAATAATAACATGAACCTTACTTTGCTATTGCTTTCTTTTTTCTGAATACTGCCATGTGAAAACTTACTGAACATGTCGTGTGCACTGGCGGAGCTGGGTGCAGTGCCACCCCTGGAATCTTCTTGGACCCCTCAGGTGTTACTCAAGCTAACTGACATATTTCTGCAACTGTAGTGTACACGGCACCTTTTGAAACATGTAGTCCATTCATTTATGAATGAAGGGACCCGGGAGATGTCTGGCTTAACTCCTTAAAAAAAGAGTGACGTTTTTAAAATGTATTGGTTTGTATTTGTTCAAATAAGTGTGAGAGTAATTGTGAATATGGAAACTATATGTACATATGTGTACGTGCATGCATACATATTCAATATGAAAATGGGTGTTGACTGTTGATCGTGTGTTTTTAATTTTTTATTCTGCAGACTAGCCTCAGAATAAAAAAAAAGTCTAAAAGTCTGACTCCGCTATGAGTCTTTTTTAACCACAGGATGTCATATTTGGGGACCATCTCATGCTGAGGAGCCCCGTACCTTCAAACATTAAGTGTATTAGCAGATAGTATCCTGTAGCAAAATAGTGGTAGATTTGTATACTGGAGCAAGATTTAAAATCATTAACAACTCTTAAGGATTAGACCAAATTTAACTTTATATTTTTTGGATCAGATGTGTTCTTAAAAAAGATTTAGTTTATGGCCTTTGACATTCCTTTTAGTTTCATTTTCTATCAGCCTGACAGGTTTTTATGCATTTGTTGCACGGTTGGTATTTGATAAGCGATGGCAGATAATAAAAGTGCATCGCTATAAAGACAGAACATAAACCAAACTGTTTATATTATTTGGCCATGACTGTTGTGAAATGTTAAGGAAAGAATAGGGAGAAGAGAATTTTGCTTATGTTTGTCAACTGTCGGCTTGTCAAGCCCGTTGTCATTCGTTTGTGATTAAGGGCTATATAAATCAACTTCACTCAACACAAATTGATAACTTTTGTCATTCTATAAAGATGTACCATAGCATGGTCCAAAACAAAACCACTATTTAATCCATGTGTTATTTGTAATATAAAAAGACAACAGTAGATTTCTGTTGTGGTTTTTTTTTTTTTTTTTTTTAATGAGATCAGATTTGAGTTATAAAGTGGTTGGATAGTGCTGTTACATTTTTTTTGAGGAGTAAGAAGTCAAAGAAAGCTATACTCTTTAATTCAACAAATACTCCTGGGTTTCACTTTTAATTTATCATATACACTTGCATTTATGGACATTACTTTGGAGATTTCTGAATCCTCAAAGCAAATCTAATTTAACTTTGTTTTAAAATATACAACTTATTCACTAAATCCTGCTTTTTATCCCCAGCATTTTATGAATTCAGTTTCTAAAAGTCCCTAATCCCAAAGATATATATATATATATATATATATATATATATATATATATATATATATATATATATATATATATATATATATATATATATATATATATATATATATATATATATATATATATATATATATATATATATATATATATATATATATATATATATATATATATATATATATATATATATATATATATATATATTGCATGGACCATAATGGACTTCCTCAATTGAGTGTATCAAAATTAATTGTGACAACAAAGGACAATATATGAGGCTTTTGAATTAAACTCATTATTGCAGTAAAACTGGTACAGAGTAACAGATTACAAAGCTCTTGGCACAGTCACTGAAAAAGAGAAATGAGATGTATATGTACAACAAGGAGGGAGAAGAAATAAAAACACATTGGCTAATAGGGTAACATAAAATGACGATAATGTGAAATGATATGATCATAAAACAAATAAAAAATACAACTAAATGTTGCAAAAACAACATTACTTAAAAACAACATTTATTTTACACTGACAGATTCAACCCTAGCGTTCAACCTAGGTCCGATTCATAGCAGCGTGGTCTTTTGACACAAAAGTCAATTGTATTGGCAGACAAACAAAATGAAATTGCCTTGCACACAATTGAATATATTTTTGGGAAAAATAGCTGATACGATTGTTTGCTGCCGATCTCATTTATATAAGAAAACTCCAATGTTGTTTTCACACAACATGTTGATCAAATGTGTTCTGTGGGACTTTCATTTACATCTTGAAGAAATCATTGCAAAAGAGTGAGGGCAGGCCTATGGCTGTACGTGTCGTCTGAATTCATGGATTTTCTTTGGGTACATCTGGTTACTTTTTTTCTCCCTTAACAATTCAAGTAAACTAAATCAATGTCATTTGTTATGAAAATTACAATATTTCTCCAAGTTCAAGTCAAGTTTTTTGGGGGGGATTTTTAGCCCCATTTTAGGGGGGTTGTCTTAAAACTGCATTACTCAAAACAGAACAGTATTTTTTCACATATTATTTTGAATGCTAAAAAATTAATATCATGTCATTTACAAGGTTTAAAATTTTTAAATACGTATAATAATTTGATGTAATATAGATCTGTTTTAGATTGCTTGCGCAGAACATCGCAAAATGCACTTTTGTCAAGCGCCTCCTAATTGCCTCTTTGTTGTCGACAACAAGACTGCATGGCTCAATTTTTTTGACGGACTTTGACGCATTATGAAAAGGAAAAGACGGTTTGACTTATCCCCTTGAACTTATGAATGTGTGCTTAAAGCTGGCATGGATGTCGGCAGGTGGGGGGAGCAACAGCGAAGCGCAACCTTCCACGCTCTGATCTAACAACAGTTAGATCAACAACCAATCACTTGGGTAAAGAACATCCCAAGTAAGATGATCAGCAAATCAATCTCCAAAAGGAAAAAACTTGGAAGGGTCCAAAGAAGAGTAACGAGGATGTTTGAACGAATGAAGAGGAAGAAGATAAGGACGTGATAATGACTTTTAGGACTTTTTGACTAATTAATATTCAGCGGTGCCAAAAACAATAAGCATTGAAACTTCAAATCATTTTATTGTTGCAACAAAGGTATCAGCATTTGTGTCTATGCACACGCGTTCATTGCCTCGCAGTCTTGTCTCATTTCCGCTCGCCCATAATCGCAACAGTATGTTATTGGATATAAGAAGTAGAAATGCCTCTAAGAGTAGTGCAATTTCATCATTTTAGTAACACACACCACGTATTTTAATTGGACAGCCATGATCAATGTAACCACTAACGTCAGGGGTAGACATATACTCGCATTTTTGTCAAATTCACCCAAATTGAAAGGGCGGTCGATTTATAAGCAAGGTCGACTTGTACTCGGAGAAATACAATATGTCTGAGGGTGTTCTAATTTTACACATGATGCATTTTTGCACCTTTTTCCTACCATAAATAAAACAATGTCTTGGGTTGGCTCTGAAACTGTTCCTGGTGCCGGGACAGATGATAATGTGACTTCAACTTCTACTGATCTGCAACTACAATAATACCGTGTACAAGTGACAATGGAAAGTTGGCAACTGGCTGTAGTAACCAGACAAATACTATTTTATTAAAAACAGCTTCATCATCATCGTCACATCTCACAGGCAAGTTCCTTACCCCACTGAAACCTCACAGAATTTGATTTGTGACTATTTACACATTTATCTGCAAAAAATACAATTACAATGGACATATTATGAGGCTTGGGGATTTGGACAAATGCCATAATGTATATCTGAATTGATCTCATCAGCAACACTGTCCGAACATCCCAACCAACATGATTTAAAAAGGTTTGAGAATTTCTGATGTAACAATGACTTCAATCTGACAGTTTTTTTTCAAAACACACAATTTTTCAAAATAATCCCGAGAGAGAGAGAGAAAGAGAGAGAGAGAAAGAAAACATTTCTAAGAACACAAATAACAACATCTACATGTAAAAATATAACTTTTACATACACATTTCAAAATATGGGTTCGGTTTGCTGTTTTGTTGCATACAATTTACAATGTCTGTGTGTCACTGCCACGATGGGAAGCAGTGAATGTAGCTGTTGGACCTCCGGTGCCATTTTGTCCTGTGCGGGCGCCATATCAGTCAGAGGCAGAGGTTGTCATGGCAATATAAGAAGAAATAACAGAGTCCATTGATGAGTTGTTTACACTGGGGGCCTGATAGCTCAGTCTTTGGAAAAACAATTCCTCCCCAAACAAACACTCTTTTTGCAACAGAAAAAAATGAAAAAGAAAAAACAATGGAAACTGTCACCCTCCTTATATATTGTATATATTTTTGTACATTTATATATAAATTGATCTCTTCAAATAGATTATTTTCCATTTTCCGTGCCTGCCTGTTGATTAAGTGGGATTTTAACATTGCCGAAATCGACGCTTGTCAGAGAGCAAAACTAATGATAGCAAATTGTGTTGATTTTTTATTTTCATTTCTATTTTCTTACATTTTCTGTAATAGACATATAAACCAGAACGTACAAATAAAAATTAACAAGAAAATTATTTCCTTAAAAAAAATAATAATAAAAGAAGAAAGAAAAAAAGCGCTTTACAACATACAACCACACACGTTGTACTGGAGACTACATTGGCTCAAGGAAAAGCCCATCAAATATTGATAAAAAGCTGATCAGCTATATTACAAGAAGAGACGCGTTCACTATGAAAACGGGGCCAGGTTTGGGATAATGGATGCCTTCCAAGGGGCAGGGAGAACTGGAGCAGGGGCTTGTTTTGCTAGATCAAGTGTCTTGTCCGAACACGCTCTAGTTACACATAAGCATACAGTACATCAAATACAATTTATTTTTGTTAGTTTTTTTTATCCCAAAATATTTTTTTAATTTGTTTTTTTTTTCAACTTTTTTTAAATTTTTTTAAATTTTTTTTAAATTCCAGGTCTGGTACAAAAACCTGACTGCATAGAACCTAAAGACCAACAACAGTTTTCCCTAAGCTTGCATCCTATGAAATAGCAGGTCTTCCTCTGGCAACTCCAATGATATGAACTCTAAAAAGGCACGTTGGTAGAAGTGTGAATGTTCAAATTGCATCTCTGGGACTACTCTGGGGGTTAAGGGCTTGAAGGAAGCTAGACCTCAATCTTGCGGCTCATAAGGCTTGGTTGGATGAGCAGAAACGACAGCGGTGCGATTGAAAATCAAACATATTGGATTTCCAGGATCTACAACCGGGAAAGGAAAAAGAGCTGTCTATTTTAAACCTAGAATCAAACGATATTTTTGTTAGAATACGCAGGCTTGACCTCTGTTCGACATTCAATGAAACCTGACGCCATCATGCACTGGCCTTGTCTTTTTCTGTCAAAATACAGTCGGTATCTTATTCCGACCCTTTCAAATGTTTCGACGAGTCGAGCGTACTAGATGACAGGTATCAAATTCCAGTCCTCGAGGGCCGGTATCCTGCATGTTTTCCACTTTTCTCCCCCTTACACAGCTGACTCAAATGATTACCTTATTAGCAATGATACTAATCATTTGAGTCAGGTACGTCGGGCGAGAAAAACTGGAAAACAGGCAGGATACAGGCCCTCGAGGAATGGATTTCGACACCTATGTAGCAGGGGGGGTCCAAAGTCGGTCCTCGAGGGCCGCTGTCCTACATGTTTTCCAGGTTTCTTTTCCTGACACACCTGATTCAAATCAGTTCATCAGTAAGCATACATACAGAAACCTGATAACGATCCTGATCATTTGAATCAGGTGTGTCAGGAAAAGAAACCTGGAAAACATGCAGGACAGCGGCCCTCGAGGACCGACTTTGGACACCCCTGTACTAGAGGAAAGAAAATTACAGGACTTGTCCATATAAGAAGTTGATTCAAAAGTACTGCGTGGCCCTGAAGATCAAACAGTCTGATGGTCTGAATTGAAATTGAAACTAAATATGGTTCAGTATTTCAGAACTCATATCGGGACTGAAAAGAGATGAGGAGGCAAGAAACGTAGCACAGTATTATCAGCTGAGCTTTCCTGTCTATATTTCATTAGGTTTCAATACATCCACTCTCGGCCTTTCTTCTGTACCTTGTACCAAAACACCATCATGAGAAAATACAAATCAAAGTGATATCATGTTCCTAATGTTCCAAACAGAAAGACAACTTAACAGTGACACTTCCAGAGACAACTTTTTGTGAAGAGTGTAGGGTTGAACCAATCGGTAAGGCATGGCAATGTATTTAGCTATCATGCTTTATCCCCAAATCACTGATTGTGATTTAATATGTTCTTTGTCCATTGAAACCTCAAGGGAAGTTGGTCCATTTTACTCCCGGTTTACTTCTTCAGAACTCCCTTAAGTGGCATATTTGTGGAATGTGCATGTCATAAAATGCACTTCATTACATCACTCTGCTCGGTTCCATCTTATTTTTCTATCCTGTGCCCTTCTTTGATGCAAAGAGATAAGTAAGATGGAATGTTTTTCTAGAGGCCACAATCATTTTTAGAATTCTGACTTTAAAGTCAGAGTACCCATTTTCAAATTTGATTGGTTTTGAGTCAGAATTCTGACTTGAAAGTAGCAGTTCTTGAATTCCCAAGTAATAATTCTGGGATTAAAGACAGAATTCTGAAATAAAAGTGAAAAATCTGCCATACTTTTATTTTCTTCACAGCCACTAATCCTCTCAGTACAAACCTTCTGGACAAATTTGATCAAATTGTTTTACGTCTGAATGATTTGTCATTTTTTGTGCAATTTCACAACTTTCAGTGATTGAATTACCCCGCCCCATCAGTAGATTTTGTTCATTAGTGCCTTTGTAGTGGTGTGCAGGTCATACAGTATGTGCTGAAATGGCCAATATTTAAATTTCCAATGTTGCTGTCTAGTTATGTTATGCTGAGCCGTCCTCTTGCCTAAAAAAAGCTCATCCACAACTTTCAATGAGGGTAAGCAGTAGGATGAAGACTTGTGAAATGGAAGAATGATTCTTTGCATGAGACTGTATTCACAATCTCCATGTTAATTTTGACCTGTTTGAGAAGGGAAATTTAAGTTCTGCTTTCATTAACTATCTTTTAGTTAAAAAAATGTATTTTTCCCATTGCCTTGGCAAAGATGTTAGAATCCTAAAACTGCCCTTGTAGTAGCCATACTTCTTCTGTGAGAATCTTTAGAAGTGTTGGTTTTATTTTTTTGTGTTGCTTCACCTTAGGTAGCCATCTGACTGTTTTACTGTTTTGCATCCAAGAGGACGTCAGGCACAGCTTCATCCACAGTATGGCAATCGTTTGCCAGTCAGTCAGAGACTTGCTGAGGCTGCACATTGTTGCTCTTAAAAATTTCTTCAAAAACTTGATATGTTTTGGTTGCCTCCCCTATTCCCAATGCACGCATGAGTCCAGTTGTGTTTTTTTTTTTTTCTACATACTTATACATATACAGTACTACACATACCTTAATATAGAAGCCCAATGTTCTTAAAACTGGGAATGGTGATAGTTGTGAAAGTAGAAGAAATTCTTAAACAATTGGTCAATCCAAAGGTTTTTTTCTTTCCCTTTTAGAGTAACTTCATGAGAAAATATCTCACAAAGAGCCGCTTAAAAGAAGCCACGTTGCATCGGCAACTGAGCGTCTTCACAAAGTAGGTGTTTACAGGTTTTCAGGTGGACATGTTTTCTTGATAGAAGAAGGAGGCAAAAGTGAAGAGGAGCATTAGAAGACATGAGAGGAAACACTGAGGCCTATCTGATTGGTCCGGCGAATCTTGATTGGTCTGGCCGAAGTAAGGGTTTGATTGATCACAGAGGTGTCATAGAAACGCTGTCAGAGGAAGTGGTCACTCATCATTTTGATGAACTCTGGCACCTTGGACCTGAAGAGAGAAAGATAAAAAAAACAAACAAAAAAAAACATCGTCATTGAGAATGAAGCTGGCAGTACAGCTTCTTGTTTTAATCAAGAACAAAATAACATATTGGGGAATGTTGATATATGTACAACATAGATACAGATGTAGAGTACATATTCACATGTATATATATATATATATATATATATATATATATATATATATATATATATATATATATATATATATATATATATATATATATATATATATATATATATATATATATATATATATACATATACAGTCGGCCCCCGCTTACGAGCACCCTGATTTACGAACAATTCGCCTTACGAGCGTGGATCAGGGAGATTTTTGTCCTCCGCTTACGAACAAACCTCTCGCCTTACGAGCAATTCGACATGCCGGCCATTGAGTATGTAGAAATGTTCTTGTTTAATTGCGTCAATAAAATCAAAAGTAGCGACATCATCAATCATCAGCAGATACTTGTGGCAGTGACGTGAACGCTATTGGTCTTATAACGTCACACTGACTGTCTCACTCACGGTGTCTAAATATATTACCATTTAAGTGTAGTGTTTGTACAGCTAAAGGGAAAAACAGCTGACATGAAATTAAATGTGCCGATTGCAGGACAAAGAATTGTCATTGGTTTAAATGTGTGTTTTTTTTTAAATTAATTGTCAATACATTCCAACCGTTTAAAAAAAAAGTGCGAATAATTATCAGTCAGTCACGGAGATGCGAATATGCTATTGGTCGATTAAGGTCACCCGGTCTCACTCACGGAGATGCTATTGGCCGGCGTCACACGTCAATCACAGAAATGCCGATATGCTATTGGCCGAACGCCTTTATCTAGCTTGATGGTACAGGATGGAAGGAAGGAGACAAAATTAGTGAAAAACGGAATGTTGTGAAGACTTTGCAAACTTTATCTGTTAGACATAGCTTCTAAAATTACTAGCAGCGGTAAAGAAAGAAATAAGAGGATGATGTTTTAGTATCTGCGTGATTTGCACCCTGACTGAAAGAGTTACTGTAACACTGTAAGACCAATAGCATATCGATCGCCGTGTTAACTTAGAGCGATGGACTCTGCCCCCCTCTGCTTACACCCAGCTCAAGTCTCGTCGTTTCAAAGGTAAAAGCTATTTATCCATTGAATTCGTTATATAATGCAAGTGTACAGCAGATTATGTCACTCAATTTTAATATATGAACACAGTGTGTCGTTTTTACCTAAGGCTTCGGCGCGCGTTGCACGCATTCACGAATTAACATGGGTCTGGATTGCCCGCTATACGAGCAATTCGAGACATATATATATATATATATATATATATATATATATATATATATATATATATATATATATATATACGTACAACATAGATACAGACGTATAGTACATATTCACATAAAGTTCCTCAATTAAAAAAAAAAAAAAGATAATAATAATGACAAAACAGAAGTCACACATCAAAATCACACTTACTGCCAATCTGTTGTTACAATGTACCCCGAACCAGACCGTAACTAGATCATGTCTGGTTTCTTTTGTCCAGCTGTTGTATCATCAGCTCTGTACACATTTATTTGTCTGGTACTGAACAAATTAATTCAATTAAAAGGTGAAATAATTGGAATATGGCTTTGGACTCTTTGAATTTAATGCCAGTTTCTGGACTGCATTGGATAAGGGGATGACGCCATACTTTAATTTTAGCATCAGGTAGGTATACAATTCTGGGGAGCGAGTTCATCACAATCAGATGTTTAAAAGTCCAAATACAAATTCTGTTTGAGTTTTAAATTTATCCCTTTTTTGGGTTGTTAGTTACACGCCAAAATGACTCTGGACATTTTTAAAAGTGATGATTTTGCCTTTGAGTTGAAGGTACAACAGCAGATTAGTGAATAAGTGAAATCTTCTGACCATTTATGGGGGAGAAGATGTTGCTGCATTTTACATTTGTCCCAATGGGTTTGACCCATCGCCCATTGCGGCGTGATGTGCTGCAGCTAGTGAGAGGGGAGTCCCGTCTGATGCCACGGTGACCTTCTCCTCCTCGCGGCGTTTCAGGCAGGCCGCCTTCGGATTCAGGTTTCTCTCTGGGAATCAAAGCAGACAGAAACTGTCAGTTGGACCATGATAAAAGAATCAACCCCGTCTGGAACCTCCAAGTTCACTGGTGACCTTGAAGCCAAGTAGCAGAAACTTTGGCAAAAATTACGATGCTGCCCTCTCCTGGCACACTGTGTGTTACCAACTTAACTTAATCCTTCAGCAGACATTCAATGAAACATTACTTACTGAACTTGAGAAATAAAGCTACCACCTTGACACCTTTGACATCATATTGTTGTATTACAGTATATGTGTATTAGGCATTTATTTTAAATCTTGTAATTTGATGATAAGAATGAAAATGGACAGGAACATTGTCTCACAAAAAGAAAGTATTACAGGTAGAAACAGTTGCGTTCAAATTAACCTACTTATGGGTCAAAAAAAGAATCCAATGTTAGGGTCAATGACACAACTTTCTGAGTTTTGAACAAAATGGGGATACCATCCTCAAAATTGATTTTATTATATTATAAAAAAAAACTTCAAATTAACACAGTTATGGGTCAAAAAAAGAACCCAATGTTAGGGTCAATGACACAACTTTCAGAGTTTTGAACAAAATGGGGAAACCAACCTCAATTTTTTAAAATTATATTTAAAAAAAACATTCAATTGGGTCAAATTAACCCAATTATGGGTCAAAAAAACAGGACCCAATGTTAGGGTCAATGACACAACTTTCTGAGTTTTGAACAAAATGGGGATACCAACCTCAACATAGTGTTTATTATGTTTAAAAAAAAAAAAAAAACATTCAGTTGGGTCAAATTAACCCAAGTACAAGTTTATTTTTGAGCCAACTCTTTTTTAGAGTGCTCCATATACTGTAACAGCATCTTAATAAAAGGGAATACTGACTGTATATGAAATTAATTTCAGCATTTCCAGTCAAAAATTGAAAGTCAGACTTTATACAGTAGTCAGTCAGTTGTCACCAACATGGATATATTTTTCTGTATTCTTTTTAATATTTTAATTTATTTTTTGTCTTCCCCTAGAAGAATCCCAATCAACAGTTCCAATGAGATGTAATGTAATGAAATATTATGTAAAATATATAGTTATATTTGTTATTTCAGAAAAGTGTATCAAACCGTAGTCCTTCATATCAATCAGTACCAAATATATACCGGTAACTGTCATATTCAAAATGTTTGTTGACACATATTCTCTAATATATAGATGCATTACAGAGTGAAATAAGCCTGGATTTTTTTTCCCCCATAGTTTTGATGATTAGAATTTACAGCAAGTTCAAAGAATTCTCCGTCTTGAAAAAAATGTCACATTAAAGAAAAAAAAAAACACACAAGCAGTATCCTGTCATCAAAGAACCCTGTAAACAGGTTTTAAATGAACTACATGAATAAAGTTATTATTGGATGTAGGCATAGCATTTGCACTGTCACTACTGAATATTTTTGTGCTTGATTATCCTATCGATTATTCAATTGAATAATCAAGTAATTGCCCACCCCCTTGCGTTAAACCTCGATCAAATATATATATCAGGCTGAATATGTTGGGTTTTTTTTTAATCTACAAAAATTGAATGTGAGTTGTTAATTATCTTCAATACATATGAATTTGACATCAACAAAATGTACCTATGCTAAACGGATAGCAATCAATTAGGATTAGCGCGATAGTGATGACCCTTTAAGCTCAAGAAACACTAGCTACAATTTAATTCACACATACAGTATATAATGTAAAATGTACATTGCTCATGTGATGGTGTCTTTAAAATCACTTACAGACTATGCTTCAATAATATTTAATGTGTAAATTTGAGTGGAGCTGCAGAGCTATGAGGTTAATAACTTCCTGTTCTTCTTCTTTTTGACAAGCAAACTGGCCATGCTTTGTGCTTGACTGATGTCTAATGGTTAAAATCTGAACACCTAAAATCGAGCCACTATAGATTGTAGTAACAAGTTATATTCCCGAACAATAAAACCCTAGCGCTTATGCGAAGTTTTACCATTTTATTTTTGGGAAAGCTTCCTGTGCTTTTATTGTCTTCAATCAAAGCTCTTTCATTACCAAATCAGTAACCGTTTTTAAGCAGACAAAAAGCATCAGCGATTAGCCACTAGGTTAATGTCAAGACAGTCTTTGCATATTTTTCTTCACTGACCTCTGACTTGCTGCTCCAGACTGAGGATGACAGCCACAGCCTGGTGAAGGATGAGTAACTTGGTCTGCGGCTTATCGCTCTTCAAGTGCAACTGGACCATCCTGCCGAGCTCCTTGAATGCCTCGTTGATGTCGCGTACTCGCAAGCGCTCTCGAGCATTGTTGGCCATTCTTCGTTCCCGTTCGCGCTCCATCTTCTGCTCTGGGGACAGGTCCTCATCGTCGTTGTTGCTTCAGTGGCCAATGAAGTGGATGAGGACGGTGTTGGGGGGAGTGAGGGGTGGGGGTATGGGAGTAAGATTTAAAAATGGAAGTTCAGTATAGAGGTCATTTCTTTTCAGGGATTGGTGTAGAGAAACTAGAGATTTTGAAATCATTCAAGCACATCATCAATAACATGACCGCCATCATCATGTATAACATCTCTGGGTGTGGGATCCAAATGGTTCTGATTATGTTTAACCTCCAGGTGAAAAAGGTCACATTAAACAGTTTGTTTATTACTGGAGGAGCGAAGGCTGCTGAGCTGCATCCACGATGGAAAACTAATATGGTGATTTGTTCAAATGCATTGATAACGTAGGAAAATTCTGCGTTTGTTATGATGTGATATTCAATTAAATAATATCAGTGCAAAATTGAAACACCTTGGGTTCTGTGAAGTTAATTGCCTTATTTACTGCATATTATAATTCTGGTCTACTTGTGGTGGAGTCACATAAAAGTAGTACACCTTGGCTGGTGATCAAAAAGTTTTTGGTGCCGATTTCCAATCCCCTGGATGCAACGTAGCACTTCTTTGAGAAAATTGATGGTGGGTTCTACTCTGCTGTGTGAGAAACAGTTAAAACCAGGCACAAGACCATGGTGAGACCAACGGGATCAAACAAGAGCTTCTTGTCCACCAGAAACCTCTGTTTTGCCTCAACAGCGCTGCTGTGCTTCTCTGCCAAAAGCACTGGCTTAACTCAAATCAATTAGCAGCAGCCATGTTTCCAAAAACAGAGCTGCCCGGTGGTTTTCGAGCAAAATGCCTCAGTTATTAGGGGATTTATTTAGCTGCTTCTCGTCACACTTGGTCACTTCATCAAAGTCTAAAGGCTGGGTCCCGAAACCACTCACTACTTCAAGCCCTTACTTGCTCAAGTCCCCTCTGAAAACATTATAACATTTTCAGAAACTATATTGCAAATAAACAAATGTTTATGCAAGAGGTGTGTTTAATGGTGATTGTCAACTCAAGAGGGTCTTTCAGAACTGAGGTGATTTGGGAAACCAGCCTAATGAGAGTTTTGATAGAAGCGAACATCTACGAGGTTGGCGGGTTACCTAGATCTTGACCTATCAATTCCTTTGAGATCCTTGCTGTCGAGGTCTTCCTTCTTGGGGTCCAAGGGCTTGGAGTCTTGCAGCAGGTTCTCATCGCCCTCATCCTCGGACTTGATCTCTGAGCTGATGGAGGAGGTGCTCTGGCCCTGAAGGCCTCCAGACAGAGCTGCAAGGAGTAAAAACAAATAGGTGTTCCGATGAAAAGAACATTGAGAGGTTTCAAAATGTAAATACATTTCACAAGAAACATTTTAACAAGATTAAATAAGAATTCTTTATCAGTTACACGCCAACGGCGTGTTTTGAAGGCCTACTTA
Source organism: Hippichthys cyanospilos (assembly GCF_059441005.1). Classification (NCBI taxonomy): domain Eukaryota; kingdom Metazoa; phylum Chordata; class Actinopteri; order Syngnathiformes; family Syngnathidae; genus Hippichthys; species Hippichthys cyanospilos. The sequence goes on from NC_142383.1 coordinate 5,064,018, forward strand.
AAAATAAACACCTCAAATAATAGATGGACTAAAATGAAATGCAATACCTGTAGTAAACTTTTATTTTGAAGTGTTAGTGGAGTAGTTTGCGACTCTGTTTTCATTGCTGTCACATCTCGTCTTTACAGTCATCAACACACTGCCTTTAAAATTTTTTTACAGTGGACCCTCGGGTTACGGCGTCCCTGGCCTACGTTTTTTTTATGTTACAATGTGGAATACTAAGTTTTTTCGTCCCCTCTTTAAGGCTCGCGTCACAATTAACATCAACAACTGTCATGGCCTGTGGGGTTTGTTGTAGTTTGTTGTTTTGCCTCCCTCTTGGGGCATTTTTAGGTCATTGCTCTTATTTTCTGTTGGCATTTGTTTTGGTGTTTGTTTTCAAATAGTATTTTCAAGTTGTGGGGTTTTGTTCATGTGCTCAAGTTCATCATTTTGTTGCTCTCATGTCACTGTGATTGCGTTCACGTTAACCTGCTTCCCTTGTGTTGGCCAATCTTCTCCCTGTTCCAATTTTGTCTTGTGCAGGTGCTCCTTTGTGTCTCATCAGTTTTGAGCATATTTAGTTTCCTGTTTCCTTTCAATTATTGTCAGGTCTTTCTCAAAGTGTTGTTGTATGTTGATGTGTCTGTTTTGGTGTGTGCCATCTATTTATTGTTTTTTCTTTACCCATTTGTCAGAGTCCTGTTTCCGAGTTCTTTTGTAGAATATTTCAGATTTTGAGTTGTTACTTTGATTACATTATTGACTCTGTTGATTTAGCTCTTACTCACATTATTAAATTGTTATTTTTGAGCAAACCCTGCCTTCGGCTTCCTTGCTTCTGGGTCCTTGGCCTCTCTCAGCATGTTGTAACACGACAATTTCAAATTCAGAAAAAGTCTGTCAGGGCATCAAATGTTAAAACGGGAAAATTTCTAAACAATGTAGGTTTTCTATCGATCTAGAAATGTTGACATCTATTAAGAATGATGTGGCTGAAATTACTAAATAGTCCATATTTTCCCTCATACAACATATAATCAAACTACCGTCTGCCTTCCGGTAGTTGGTATGGGCTGCTTTCAAATGGTGAATTCAAACTTGTTACCATTCTTTTGACTAGTAATGTACAAAACGTTAAGGAAATAATGTGCATTAGGTTAATAAGTAAAAAGATTGGTTGTGTGCCACAACACATTTGAATTGAATTCCATCTATCCATCCATCCATTTTCTATAGGTTTATACTTTTAAGTAAAGTTTTATGACAGGATTGAGTCAGAAATGTTTAACAAAAGAAGAGTATTACAAAACACAAAGATCTGAGTGCAAGTTGACTGCGTGCAAGCTGTAGTGCAAATGTAAATGCTGCTCTAGCCTCCTGTCTGTCTCTCTCCTCAGTAGAACAGTTAAGTCTTTATTTGACGTCTGCATGGATCGGTAACTGGGAGGCTGCCAAATTCCCTGTCAACACAGAACACTCTCCTCAGTTCCCACACAGACGCCACCAACTGTCGGCCATTTTGAATCTCCGTCTGCCTGACTGGAGGCATTTTGTGTTCACGTTTGAGTGACAGCCTGTGTTTGGCTTGCGTGTGTCCATCAGTACAATTACTGTTAGTTTGCGGACAAAAAGATGCATTTCAATGAGTTCAATGTGAGAGTGACTTTGTGAGGCTGAATGTTTGAATGAGCCCAGAAATGGAAGGAGGCTGAACACATTTGTAAATCTGGGGATGTGCGTAAGTTTTAGTGAACGTTGTTTCATGTAGTTCAACTTCAACTTTCTTATTTTCAGTATCTAAACTCTTGTATATTATTATTCAGAAGAATTATGTCAATTATGTCAAGGGAATAATATAAATATGCCACCAAACAGATTGCTTTGAGAGTGTGACTCGTTTGTTAGCATATATTTTTTCTGTATAATTTTAGATGCCATGTTCCTTCTTAAAGACTCGGGCTACACCTTGGACTGGTCACCAGCCAATCACAGTTAATTAAGGTTACGCAAAACAACCAAAGTATAAAAGAAAGACTCATTGTTAATCACTAATTTTGAGTTGACACATGCCAGAAGATTTAATAGTGCCTTTATTTTGTTCTTACAGCCTCTAACACCTTCATTACACTGTGTGTGTGTGTGTGTGTGTACATGCATGTGTGTTAAAATGAGGCGCTATGTCTCTTTTTTTCTGCTTGAGTGTGTGTTTCACTCTCTCTCACCTCATTACACACTTGGCTGTGGTTGCCGCTTGCTAAACTTTGCTGCCAGCAAACTCATTTGCAGCCTTTAAAAAGAGCTCAGGGCTAATTTGTTTCACATTGCGCTCATATACACTTCCCTCCTCCATATTCATACCGTATATTTATTTAGTGTTTTAGTGCTCAGTAAATGTGAGCTTTGCCAGCTGAGCTCTGACTTGACTCATGTGTCTACTTTTGCCTGAAATGACTGAATTCAAAAGGAGGTTTTTATGTTTTTTTTGGTGATTGATGAACAAATTATTCACATACACTCTCGTAAAAATGTAAAAGATAGAAGTATTATTGCGGTATTTTTCCATAATGAAGTAGTAAGGTATAATGCTAGCACACTATGCAACATAAAGAAATGCTTCAATTTCATGTGTAGCTGTTGTTTTCCATTTCCATGCTATTGAAATTAAGTGTCTGCCATCGCTGCTTTTAAAAACTAACAAATTATTTGTGAGCCACTTTTAACTTTAATAGATTTCACTGTTGAAAGGCATAGCACAAAAATGTCACATTTTGGATTTAACGATTATTTAGCTTAATTAGTTCTTCGACGTGATGACTCATGACTTACCACGGTAGGGGTCGGGTTGACTGAGGTCTGGTGAGGTGGCGGACTGAGCGGGCAGCTGAGGCACCTGGCCCCCTGCCATCGAGTGTCCACCACGTAGAGCACCCATGCTGCCGTCTTCTCTGTGGGAGCTCACCTGGGAGACAAAGAAAAGAACAAAATGAGGCTGCTGATGCTGCTTGGCCAGATGAAAAAATAGATTATTATTTTATTTATTTTATTTATTTTTTTACTTGTAATTGCAAATAGCTTTGTATATCATTTTACCAATGTAAAAAAAAATCCATCAAAGGCACACTCTGTTCATTATTATTATTATTATTATCATTATCATTATTGTTATTATTTTAAGTAAGATCGATACAACGTAATTTAAATCAGCTGCAATAGTGTGCTTGAGAACTATAGGTTAAAGAGACTAAAAACCTGCTCCTGCGCTTTTAACACCCTGTTGTTGCAGTTTTATCTTTGTCCAGTTGAGGGCGGTATCTACCTTTCCAAGATCCCAAACTTCCCTGGCAGCGTGCTCAGGGTCCTATCGATTGTGCCTGTCATGACATGTAGGCTATGTTTTCGACTTGTGTGTGGGCCCTTTTTTTTCCTTGGTGTTTGCAGGGGCACACAGTGAGTGGGGTGCATGTGCGTGAAAGTGTGTGTGGGTGCATGCGTGCGTGCGTGCGTGCGTGAGTGTGTGCTTGGCTGAATCCTGTCCATCTGTCGAGACACGCACGCTCACGACAACACAACAACTGACAATTATCTTAATGCCCATATGTTTGATTGTGGGATTTCTAATTCCCTGGGCACCAAGCAGCTTCCAGCGGGGACTCACTGTTTTGGCATGAGATGGGCTCCCTTGAAGTGCGCTCTCGCACGCGCGCGCAGTATCCTACGTGTGTCTATAATGGCAGCATCCTTGTCGGCATCCTTAAGAAGGGCCTTCACTGACCCGATACTTTTAAAGATCTTTGCGGCACTATGAGCAGATCACGAAAACAATACTTGCTATTCATAAAGCACATTATACAGCACTGTAACAGCAGGGTAATACTGTATACCTCATCGCTGTTACAGATGATAAAATTATAAAGGCTAAATTGGTGGGTGGCAAATAAAGGATGCTAGGGCATGAGGTATAATAAAAACAAAGCGGAGCAAACTCAAAATTCGAAGGGAGTAAATTTGGGTATGATTTTACGTAGGACGAGTCAACAAAATATGTAAAATTTTGTTAATGTGAAAAATGGCTTCCCGGCATTTTAAAGCTGTTTCAACTTCAGTGAGTGTCTTACCGCCTTAATGCAAGCTGGGTTTTTAAATTTGTTTTGCGGTATTTTGAATGTAAAAATCTAATTATTTTAAAACATACTTATTTTAAGATTAACAGGATCCATTTGTATCAATCATGAGGCGAATTCCTGCTGATTTGTGGTGTGTTTCCATTCTGGAAGAGTGAAATTCTTTTTCTGTTCAGTCTAGATCTGAATGGGTTCTTTGCATACTGCACTTTCTTCATTTGATGTTCAGTGGCGAGTAAATTTCCAGGTGGGAGGAAAATGCACAGTGACAACCATGACAGAATCCGTCAAAGTTCACTTGCTGCTTTCTTGAATTACAGAAAATTAACATAAATGATGCACAGAGAAATGTACCGCTCTAAGATTTTACATCTCATCGTTCCTCTGCAATTTTACGTTGTGGTTTAATTTTTTAAGCACATATACTTATTGTTCATCCTTGTCTGCGATATGTACTGTGTAGACATAGCCTACATCCACTGGCAGAGGGCCAGGGCGCGGCGTGGGGTGGGGGCTTTAATGCCACCCCTGTATTCTGTTTGGGCCCTCAAATGTCACGCCAGAGAATGTACGGCAACTGTGCAGCACCCGTCTGTCAGATTAACCCTATCCGGCGTTTATATACAGTTAAGATCCCTTCGACGGTGTGTCGAACATGGAAATGTAAAATTCATTCCTTTAAGAATGAAGGAACCTGGATATGAGTATAAGAGATGTCACACTCAACAACTCCTTCAAACTATATTGAAATGAGCGCGTGAGTAACTGTGAACATGGAATCTGTGTGTTTGTGTATGTGCATGTATGAGTGCAATCTTTTTTCCATATGAAAATGGGTGTTGATTGCTGATCCCAATTTTTGTTTTGCAGACCCCTCAGATTGTCTTGGTCACTTCATAGTGGCCCCAAGGATCACAATTAGGTACTGCCACCGCCTAACAGATATTTATAATAACAACAATATTAATAACTACTACTAATGCTACTACTACTACTACTACTAATAATGCTAATAATATTGTGAATATATTACTACTACTACTACTACTAATAATAATAATTATTATTTTTGATATCATAACCTACTACTACTACAAATATTATCATAATCATAATAATAACAAAGCTATCTCCCCGAAGAATAAATGCATTGGCTATCTGAGTAAAATTCTCCAAAACATATTCATTTGCTACGACTGATTTAGTGGCCAGCAGTTGCAGCCTAAGGGGTTGTTGCAGATGTTATCCCAAGGGCAGAGTTGGCTCATTGGGCAAACCAGCCAGTGAGCGGAAAGAATGGGGTGGTGAAGGAGAAAATCAGAGCATTTTGGAGGACATTTTGAAATACTAGGAATGATATTAAAAACAATAAAAAAAAACATATTTTGGCCGCACTGGCAACAAGTATGAGAGCAGTTACAAGATTATGTACGCGGATGAATAGAGTGAAACAAAATCTAATCTATCAATCATATCAAATTACATAAATTGAGTACATTTGGCCAAAATGGGTTTTGACATTAATAAGGATATGATCACACTATTAAACCTTTCAAAGTGGTCAGTTTTGGATGCACAAACGTGTGAATAAAGTTGGGCCGAAAAAGAAATCACTGTCTGTTTGGTAATCCCACTGACTAACAACAAGGTCTTGCCAAGCACATGCCAACGTCCCCTCGCTGCATGCGCAAAATCTTTAGTATCACAAAATGTCGGCCAGGCCTCGCACGCATGATGAGTGTCATTCACTGTTGGTGTATATTGTCTTCCATCTGTCCATCCATACATTTGTGCACTCCCTTATGTGTGATTTGCCACTCATCCTTCTTGCTGTCTTTTCTTCCCCTGATCTCTGTCTTTCATCACTGCCTGGATTCCCAAATGCAAAATGGCAGCAGCAAGGAGAAAGAAAGGCTGGCGTACATTTTTAATGGAGGGCTTTTATATTTTAACGAGCCTTCCTTCTCTCTACCCTAATTTAGCTCAATGAGGAAGGGAAGATGAAGAGACAGACGGCAGCGAGAAATATAAATAAATGACACAAACTGATCTGCTGTGTGAAAGGCGGGCATCGTTGCCATGCGTTGGAGCCACGCCCTCAAACCCCATCATTCACCAGCTTCAAGCAAATCATCTGATCACACAAATGATAAGTTTGCTCTTACAGTATACTACAATACAACAGAGATATTACAATTTTTTTGTCCTACACTACTAACACTACTAATCGTTCTGTCAACTTACTATGATGGCACAAATTAGAGTCAAATCCAGGCTTCATGCTATACCATATATATATATATATATATATATATATATATATATAAATATATACACACACACACACACACACACACGCAGACACACATATACAAAAATAAATTAAATCAATTTTCTGCCGAATAGCATTTGTTTCCTCCGAAAGCTTTTCAGGCCTCAAACATAGCAAATAGCAAGAGTGAACAGTAAATATATCGTTACAAAAGTTAAAAAAAAAAAAACAAGGAAAAAAAAACACTTTCGGTTTACAGAATGCATAATTAATGAAATTTTAAGGACAGAAATTCTTGTTATATGTAGATGTTTTTAGTTGTTGCATGGATGTGCTTAATGTACTGTATATTGCAATATATAATTTTTAATTGTTTTTTCTAAACAAACAGTGACTTTAGCTTGTGTCTGGAGTAGTGGCATCTTGGTCAATTCAAACATACAAAAGCTGTAAATGGTTCGAGTATATAAAGGTGAAAAAAATAGAATAATCGGTAAATAACAGAAAATGCCAAAGACCGATTATTTCTGACGAATGTTTGAATAGTTGTAATTGAATTTTACTACCAGTGCACATACAAACTATAGAAGTAGATGTCCTCTGTGCAATATTGAAAATTGAAGAAAAGCACCTGCTGTTAGCAGATTTGCACATACACACACAAACACACACATTTATGTGTACTCAGGGGGAAAAAAAAGCAGTGGTATGACACACGCATTGTGTTATGTATTTTTCCAATTTTCTGTGGGGTTGAGAATGGAGCACGTCGCTAAATGGACAAACATAAACAGATTCACAGGTTTTTTTCAGTATATAATTTCATATTTTTTACATTTCAACCATTATTTGCTTTTCTGTACATTATTTGTTCAATGTGAGATAAACATGTGTTTTATTAGACAAATATAAAGGTTAAGTTACCGTCGTAATGCTCGCAAGAGCTTTAAGATAGAACAACGTCAAATGACTAAACACCTTCTTTTGTTAATAAATATTCATTACATTCAAATACAAAAGGCTCGGGCGCTGAAATGGCAATATTAGCATAACACAGACATGTATATTTTCCTTTAGATTTAAATTAAGCCTTCAATTAGCAAACAAATGAAAACATGAGAAATAATTAATAGAAAAAAACATAGGTGTATTTTTGATATGACGTATTTGGTTGTTTGACCTTAAAGCAAGGGTGTCAAACTATTTTTATTCGATTGCCACATTGCAGTTTTAGGTTCCGTCAGAGGGCCGGTCAAGTTTTAAATGGGTTCATAACACAAGTACCGTGTTCTGAAATCAGAGGCTTGCAAAAATTGTTCAAAAGAGAGATTGGGAATTAAGAAATGCTTGGTTTTCTCCCCCCCAAATTTTTAAAAGTTGAAGAAAACTTGCAAGTTTGGAATTTAAGCCATAAACCTGAAGTCAAATCCGCACTCTGCGGGCCACTAAAATGATGTGGCGGACCGGATCCAACCCCCAGGTCTGGAGTTTGACACCTGTGCCTGAAGCAAACTCTGCAAATTGCATGATTTTGCTGTCATCCTTTAAACTTGCTTTCCTCTATGTGTGCACATGGTCCAATCGGTCTGACAACCTGAACACAACATGCCTATTTTTGGGTATTGGCTAAGCTTATAGTTATGTTAATTAAAAACATCTCGCATGTGTTTTCAATCAGGAGGGCAATGAGATAAGAGCACATGTGGAAGCAATCGTGCAATTTAACAACGTGTCACGAGTCCAATGCATTCTTTAGAACAGATTTAAAGCAATGGAAGAAGAACAGTGGCCATAATATTGTCCACTTTGCAGTGCCATTTGTCAGGGAAATAACTATCGATTAATAATATATTTTGCATTCATAAACTTCCTTTTGTGGGTTTAAGATAAAACTTTCATGTGCATTATAGAATATTTCATGAATGGCGGCAAACTAAATCAATGGGAAATAGAATACTTTGGTATTGTACTATATTTAGTATGTCAAATGCAGCACACTGCGTATGCATCTAAGTTGAGTAAATGGCTTCGTATTTGTCTCCTTCACTTTTTTTCTCCTTCTCTCTCACCCACATGAGTCTGCCACCTGTTTTCCCAGAGTTATGACCTCAGTCTGCAGGCGTCTCTCCCAAACAAAGCCAAACTACATCCAGCTGTGTGTTTGTATGTGTGTCTATGTCGGGTGCACATGAGTGAGACAGAGAGGAAAGAAAAAGCGGTGCCTTTAGACATGGGCTAATTCGTTCTGTGATGATGCTTGTAACACTCATACCTCAAATTGTCTTTTTCTAATGAAATGAATGGCAATGCAATAATCAGTTCCAACAGTCCCTCAAAACAAGAACATTTGTAATAATGTTCATTTTAAGCAGAACTAATACTCAATTGGATGGTTCTCTGAATGGCATAAAAACATACAATAATTTCATAATATGATTGAAAAATAATGTTTTTGTCACTAAGGAGGCCGGATAAGGAGGACATTTTTGTCTTAACACATCTTGACTCTAAGCATCATGCAGGAGGACAAGATACCTTTGTGTGTCTAAACCAATAAATATGTTGAGTTTTGATTATGTTGTCGACTTCTGGGAGATTAGACAAAGCTTTACCAATCGGAAATACAGTTAGGCCTAGCACGCCCTCCCTACAACGCCCTACTTTTTTGTAACTTACAAGATGGCTCTCAAAACGCAAACACAAATGTTGATTTTTGATCAAAAACATTTATTTATGCTCATTGTACTCAAACAAACTTGCTTTCTGTATAATGTGTTCCGAGTAGTAACATTTAAAGTTATTTTAAAAGAATACTACATTAGTTTAGAGGATTTTTTTTCGGTCTAGTGTATTTCACAGTGGCCATTTGTGGAAGTGTGGTACAGTTTGACAATAATAGGTATACTGATACAGTATCAACAATATCAATTGTGCTTGCAGAGTTGAATCAACAAGCCACCTCTTTGAATGTTTGAGAACATGGATAAAAAGTAGAGTTGTATGATTAATACTTTGATATTTTTGCTTATGGTGATCCCACTTTTCAGAATGTAATATTGGCCCATGTTCAGTTGCATATGTGGTTGTTTTAAATTCACAAGGTGTCATTTTCTTCCTTTTATGTCTAGTTTGACAGTAAACGTAACTGGGTGTTAAAATAAAGAGCTGGAATTCTCTTGTTTTGAAAAATTGTTTACTATTAGCAACTTAGTGTGAATGGAGGTGAGTTATCATTCAGTGATAACATTAATAGTTATCATTAGTGATAATATTTGGAGTCATCCATCATCCGTATGAGTTAAAATATAGGGACCAAAATTATCAAAAACTGCACAAAGAAATTAATAATAAGATAGTGATGACACAGAAACTAGACTGATCATTGTAATGATTACAACATTCTACAAATAATTATAATATTATAATGATATTGTGTAATATAATATCATTATAAATATTTAATAATATTAAAATGATAACTTGAGAAAATTATTAATGTAAAACTACTTCTGTTATGTGTGTACTCAGGGTGCAGCCCCTTCTGTCCTATGTGTGTTACAGGACTTCTGCTTTCTTGTTGGGAGGAGGGGGGAGGGGGGGAGTCAGCGGCTGCACACCTGCATTACATCAGTCATCATTTGGGTATTTTAGTGCAGCTGGAAGAAAAGGACGACGCCGGGATATTCTCTTCTACTAGCATTGCTCTGTTCAAGATAGATGAGTTTGCTGTGTTTTTGCTCTGCATTGCTTAGGTCCATTCTGTTGCTTATTTGTATCTTTTTGAGTTGATAATTTGTTCTGATTTTATGTTGCTACTTTTTGTGATTCATATATCTTCCAGTACGGCTGGCCAAAATACAAAAATGGAACAATCAAACCATTTGGGACAGTAGATTCAGAAGGTGAAACGATCTTTTGAATCGTTTGAAACGTCTCACACAATGACATTTGGCGGCTAAATGTAAAATATCACATTCAAACAGAACAGTTTTGCCAAGTACCCTGTAAGCAAGTTTTTTTTTTTTTTTCGTTTCAGAAATACACAGAAAAAAGTGGTAAAACACCTATAACAGAATCTTCTGCTTCAATGGAAAAGAAAGCTTTTATTGTCAATTTTGTCTTTCTACTCCCCCTGATACATTTACATTTGATAGGTGTTTCCATAATGGTCTAATTTTATTTATCATTCAATATTAGAAGTGATCACGTCACTTTTCAAGCCTGCTAAGAAATAATGATCTAATGGTTCTTTTTTTTTTCCTTTGGAGGGGGGGGGGGGGCTCTACTTCTACCGTCTGTACAGCATATAAAAAAAAAACTCAAATACCATATTCGATATTAAGAACTTTTAAAAATAATGTTAATTCTGTTTGTATGACCCCTCATCCCACCCCCAATTAAATAAGCACTGCTGCATGTGATTCACGTCCTGTGATTATGTTTAAACGATCCAGAAAAAAAGCAGTAAGGGCAATCATGGTCGCATCCTGTCCCAACTTAAACAATGCAACTCAACAGGCACTGACATAACATGCAATGACGTGTTTTGTAAAACCACACCCACTGTGCGCGGATTATCATGCACAGACATCTGTGATGAGGAAACCAGGTGTTTGGGAAAGTCTCAAGCCGAAGCTTTGTGCTTCTTCGTCATTTTAAACCCTAACACATCTCTTTAACATTACGCACACAACGGAAGCATTATGCTTACTAGTCGGAATAAAGATGGTGAAAAGAAAATGTGTTTGTATGAGACAAATATGAATACAGATACACACGCACACACAGACACACACACACAAGCACACTCCTCTACAGCAGGTGTTCTCCATTAAGAGAAAAAAATGCTAGTAAAGACTACCACCTAGTTTGACAAAGCTCCTGAACTTACTCCACTGAGGACAGTGCAAAGTGTTGCTCACGTCACCACATGTTTAGTCCACACTGCAACACAGCATCAATACATTTGCCAAAGGTGGAAACTACCGTATTTCTCTGAGTTCAAGTTTTTTTTTTGTTTTCAACCCCCATACTAGGGGGGGCGACTTATAACTGCATAACTCAAAACAGACCAACTCAGGACAAGACATTAATTCAAATGCAAAAAAACTGTAATTTTGTGTCCTTGATAAGACTTAAAATGATTATCTATACCTCTACTTCAATATAGTATGCATCTGTTTTAGAGCGTTTGCACAGAACACGAAAATGCACTTTCGTCAAGCGCCGTCATATTGCCTCTTTGTTGTTAACAATCAGGTTGTGATTATAATTATTCTGGCAGACTGAGGAATTATGAAAAGGAAAAGATGGCTTGACTTGTCTCCTTCAGCCCATGGACGTGTACTTGAAGCCGGCATGGATGTCGGCAGGTGAGGGGAGAAACAGCGAATTGGTGTGATAGATACTGATGATGACTTTGAGGGCTTTTAGATGAATTCCCATTCAACCGTGTCAACAAATAAAGCAATGAAACTTGAAATTACTATACTGTTGCAAAATTTGTTTCAGCATTTGCGTCTACGCGCACATTGCCTCACACTTGTCTCATTTCCGCACCACCCCCTCCGCTCTATAACCGCTATTCCGTTATTCAATATGATGAAGACATGCGATTAAAAATACAGTAATTTCATCATTTTAATAACACAAACCATGCACTACGATTGGTAGGAAAAATACTGTAATTCATCTATCATTTGGGCAAGAATTTCATTTGCACAGCTTTCGACAAGGATTCATAGAAATTTGTTGTATATGTGGGTAATTCTGCAAAAACTGGCAGAGAGAAACACATGACACCAGATAGATTGAACCAAAGTTTGAACCAACTCTACGAAAGCATGGAGCGCCTCACAAAGCAAAACTACATATAGATCTACGTGGTATGAACATTTTTTACTGGCATACTCTTTTGAACATACATTTGCAAATACACTAAAACCTATTAAATACGTTTTAACATATTTGCAAATATCTTCAAATCTACCTGTAGGCTAAAAGCTGAAAATATAGCATTCTTTCTTTTAACGCCATAATAGTATTGACTTGTGTTCTCTGATGATCAACCACAAAAATAAGGGACTGTGCGGCCTTGAAAATGGCTCTTGGGAAAACTATTGGATGACGCCATATTCTGTTTGGAGATTTTTAGGGTGAAAATGTATAATGCATGTATGTGCACGCACAAACAAAAATAAACACACTAGGCCATAATGAACAAGTTCAGGCATCTGAAAGTGTTTAGGCGTGTCGTAATGTTCCTCTCCTACAAACCCTCCCACATCTCCTTATGTCACACAGCTGCTTAGTCTTTCAAGTAGACATAAAAGACAAAACCATCCCATGTTTTCAATTCAAACTGCGCACTGCTGAACACCTTTGCACATGACCGGTTTGACCCCTCGCCAAAATATAAAAATCATATTAACAGGTCCTACCATGAGTGAGTGTCTGTTGCCTGACAGCAGTCCGGTTCCGTAGCCACTTCCCAGAGAACCCATGGCGCCGTTGTGAGTGTGTGCAGCCCCAATAAGACTGTGCATGTCACTGTGCCCGCTGGTCATGGCTGTTGACGGGCCTACAGCATGGCTTCGCAGTACATGAATGGCATCGTCCAAGCGCTCCAAACGGTCCTCAATACGACTTTGCTGTAGCGTTAAAAACAAAAAAAAGGCCTCAGAAACCGAAATCCTACTTGCTTCCTGAGCATAGCAAACAAACTTTTGGAAACAGATCAGCGCAGAAAACTGTTCACTGAGTAACACCTTCTCAACAAATTCCAAGTTGAACAAGGCTATTGTTGGCTTGTGAAGCCTTATCCTATTTTTAGAATTATGACGGGTGAAAAAGTTTCACTGTTGGAAAGAAAAACTGTGAAAATACAATCAAGTGTGAAGTCAAACTTAAGAAACACTTCGTACAGTATATATTTTAAACACGCTGTGGAGGTGTGGGTGAGCATACCAGCGAATGCAGTGGGGCCTCATAATTTGGCGACGATGCTCCCTGCCCTCCGTTCCTGGACCAGACAGCTGAACTGGCGGCTGGGAGGAAGGGAACCAGAAATGATCAGCGGAGGTGGCCTTTATTACATCAAAATAAAGATTGATCAGAGGAATGTGGACAAATGTGCGGAGGATAATTGGACAGTTTTAGAATTTAGATAAGGTCTGACTATAACAGATCCAGTAAATCTCCATCCATTTCAAGTTGCGGGTTCAAGTTTGTGCGATTTCATGGCTTTTTTTTTTGTATGATTACAAACTTATGCCATGTTACAGCTCTTATGCGTGTAATTCTATTCTTTGCTGCTAGATGGCGGTGTAAAATTTACTCTAATTCTGAAAGAAGAAGATGAAAGAAAACTCAGTTTTGCGTGCAGCCTAGGTTTTGTTTAAAGGTATTTGAGCGAAAATCCTGCTTTTTAACGCTGGAATAAACAAGAAACCTCGGCTCATTTTAGGAGTTTTATTTTTCATTTCATTTCACTATTGCAGTCGGAATCTGGAAGAAAACCGCTGTGATGGAGGGGGGATTACTATAACTAGATTACATATAAAGGAAATATCGTTAAGACACTGAATAGGTACAAAGAGAAGGTAACTCGAGACTTTTGTGGTTGTCAGTAAAATGTTGATATTGAGTAATGTATTTGTTTTGTATAGAAGCTCCAAAAACAATGCATTTCACTACTTGGGATAAACAGATACCTGGGATGAACTTACGATTGTTTTAAATCACACTCTTTTTTATAATTTGGGTGGTCTTACGATTTTAAACTCTGGCGCAACTTGTATATGTTAAAATTAGAACTGACACAAGCACACGATATCCCTGCTCCACAAACGTGGTGACCTTATTCGTGCATCACTGCTAATGGCTGGTGTAAACATATATTTCCCCCAAAACATGTAATTTGTACCAGCAAAAGGACGTATAGAATAAATAATTATCTTTCCCACCAATTTTACTCCCTGAAAATGGAAAAACATGAAGAGAAAAACACATTTTGCGTCAGGCACTTTTGATTTCCAAAGAGAGTACTGTGACATGTTTCGATATCTTAACAATATACTGGAAAAGTGGGGTTATTACTTTGCTGCATTTTCTTAACACGGGGTGATGCATTTTTTCTGAAATTGTTGAGAGTACAGCAAGAATAGTTTATTTAAATAAAGATTTACATTCAGAACAGCATTTTTGCCATTCAACCAGGTATTCTGCACATTAGCCATTGGTAAACATATTCTATTTTCATTTAGTTACTGTATTTCACCAAATACAAGACACACCTGCTTATAGGACGCACCCGTAATTTCAGGGCCAAATTCTGGTATTTTCTAAGTTACCGTGAATAAGATGCACCAACAGTTTGGCAACAATGTAAAAACTATAGCAAAACAGAATAAATCTCATCTTCCCAAACTTTTCATATTTTCTTGTGTTTATTTGTATTTGTTGCGTGTTAAGTGTGTATCAGATTTCCTACATTGAGAGAGGTCACCAAGGTAACCTTGAATGCGCTCGAAGTATTTACTTTTCTTCGCAATGTGGCTTGAGTTAATTTTACCATAAATACCCAGAGTTGCGGACCATCCATGTTTCACCAAGTTTATGATCATGTGTTTATGCCAAAAGATCGCAGTTAATAAACGAGTCAAATGGAATACCTTTCCATATTCTCTAACGGTAACAACCTAATTTAACACTGTTACCCGCTAACGTCTAACAGAATTCCACTCTTTCGCTTGCCCCATTCCAGTTATTATTGTAAGTTAGGAAATTGTGGTATTTATTTAGTCATTCATTTATTTTTATAGGCACAGTATAGCAATTATTTGAATACTTATTATGTTGATCTTAGCTAGATACAATTCACTGTACAATAATTGACCAGTGGTCATTCATTTTGCTCTGATAAACTAATGGCATTTCTTCAAATGTCCATCCCTAATGTAGATTATGCATGACATCTACAAAGAAAGGTTTGGTGTTAATGGACAAAGCATCTTTACACACAAGAGGCCTCTAGCATGTCCACTTGAGATGTTGAAACATAAGAGACAGCCTGACAAAAAAAGACAAAAACCCAGGAGCTCATCCTATTGCCTAACAGACATGCAAATATCTGACGTGTGTCCTGAAAACAATCTTAAGTGTCTGAGAGATTAGCATGGGCTCTCAGCAAGACAAACATGCTTTGTGGATCTATGTTTTGTATTCTCACTTTGAAAAGATTGGATCCAAATCAACAGGTCTCATTAACTGGTAGAGTGAGATGAGAGACACTTGTTGAATTTACATTACCATGAGGCTTTGAGAGATTGCAAGCTTCTAGAACATCAAATGTGAGAGGAGAGTATTATTCTTCCATTCAAGTAGCTCATGCATTAATTTGAAGGACGAATCAAATTAATTTAAAGTCTTCAGATTTTAAAACCATCACAAACTCGAGGAGGGCATGCTAACTCCACACAGGAAGCTCGATTAAAAAAAAAACAAAAACAAAAGGAAACTAGTAATTGGAGAGATGCTAGCCTGCTTCTACTTGTACTGTCATGCCCTTGCCCTTGAGCAAGGCCTCTTGCAAATCAGTTCCTGCAAACAGCAGAATGTGATCTCTATTTTCTATATCAAATTGCTATTTTCATTTGGTCAATATTTGTGCAGTGGCTCGGATTGACTTCCGATCTTTTCTCAGCTTCAAATGTCTTGTTTTTTTTTTTTTTGTTGTTGATCCATTTTTCGTGATGACAACCTTTCAAACGTGTATTGAAACTTAATGAAAACATAGATATTCATTCAGAAAACACTAATCAGAAACACCTATTAAACAAGTTTAGCGTGAAAGCCTAAAAGTATTATTTGTGCCCTAAAAAAAATTCGCAAAAGAATTGACGCTCCCATTTATAATTCTCATTTGCTATTCAGAATAGACACATGTCCCAGGTTATAAATAAAAAAATAAGACACATTGCCAAGTAAGAGAAAATAAAATAACGTAACATGACAACCATATTCTACACAGGGCAACTTCAATAAAAATACACCAAATAATGCATTGGCATCAATGCTTTGGCCATAGGATGCTTTTATATTGAAGTGGTGGTTGCTACCAGCTAGCTTTACTCCTCCGCTTGATTCCCTTTTTATTGTGATTACATCACTTCTCTACAAACATCATACATCAAATTAAAAAAGAATCATATTCAATCACTGATGAAGGATGCTAAGAAAAAATTAGTCAATTCTGCTGTCATTGTATAATATGACACAAGTCAAAAGCACTCAGACATTTCAAAGAAAACATCTTTGCATTAAATGTTTACACATTTAAATATCAAGACAATGTTGACTTTCTATCATTCTATAAAAGCTTAAATATATCAAGAAGAATGATTGGATTGAACAAACTTTGTTATTTTAGTTAATTTCAATAAATGGTCCATCTATTTATATATGTATACAATAGCTAATCAAACAACAAGGCTTCAGTCTTCCATTCTAGTGGTTGAAATGTCAGTGAATCAAAATTAAGAAAATGTCATAGAAGATACACTTTAGAAATGGCACTTCATTGTCTCCGTCTTGCAAAGCAGACTGGAGTTGATGAGGACAATTATTTGCACATTTATAGACTGAAGCAGAAATCATTGTTAATTAAATCATTTTGAGTCAAAAATCATTATGAATCAAAAATTGATTCTGAATTGAATCGTGAGTCAGATTCCCATCCCTACTAATTAGTAGTCACTTCATTAAAAAACATATATATTTATTCAGAAGACTCTAATCAGAAACTCCTATTGAACAAGTATAGAGTGACGCCTGACAATGTTCTCTAATTATTATTATCCCCCCCAAAAAAGACACCATATGTAAACCAATTTAACTTAAGCAAAATTAAGCTTCTCAAAAAAATATTTTGATCATAGTTCCATGCTTTTTTGGCAATCAAGGGCCAAGCACCTCAGAAATGTACTGCAGCAGTATGAGACTGTCTTAAAGCGAGGATTTAAAATCTCTGCAAATTTATATTGAATATTGTGTCGCAACTTCTCCGACACACAAATCAGTGTTAAGGATGAGACAACACAGCCATACTCAAATAGGAATCCAAATGCTTGATATAAAAAGTGTATCATTGATTTAACAAAGGAAGGAGTACTTGAAGTTATTAAGTGCGACTCACTTCCCTCAATATGACATCAGCTGCATTCCCCTTTCCTTATTTCTTTTCCAGCACTTCTCACGCTTAGATGTTTTTGTCATACCTCTTCTTTACTCCTCCCTGTCCTAAGCCTTGGTCTTAGCTTCATATCGCTGATTTCATCTCATTAGCCCGCATATCCCTTCGTGTTTGTTCTCCCTTTGCTTTTATTCATATTAGATGCTAATTTCCACATGCTAATTAATATACAATCACCTGGGTACATTCATGTGCAAATACGAATATCTATTAAACGCCAGGGAAAATTGTTTTCAGTCCAATACTGTCAAACACCCTCGCGGCATTATTAGCCTTGGATATCAATTTGCATGTAGTTTGCGCTAATAGGTTTCAAGTCTAATTTGTAAAAAGTAAAGCGACTTTGACATGATCATAAACACCAATTATGGTTATGCAAGCAGGAGCCCAACCAGCTATAATAGCGAAGGGGGAAAGAGAGGGAGCAGGGCGGGAGGTTGGGGTGGGCTCATGCTCACGGGAGCCTGTAGGTTTGTGAACAATTTGTCGAAGTGGTGCTCATAATTAAAGGCTCGGAGGAGGAATACAAAATGTATGTCACTGCCACAATTAGAGGCAAATTCAACACAACTATTATTAGGAATCGTTTTTCACTTTCAGGAGCAGGAGAAAGAGAGGGAGAAAAGACACAAACAGGTAAACTGTTGTTAATTTTTTATTTAAAGCTAATTTGGTTTGTATCTGATAGAACATAATTTGGGGTTTCAAACAAATTTAAGTCCAACACAGGTGAGTTCTAATGATAAAATAAAATAAAAAAAAAATATTAAGAATGAAACGCTGTTTCGCCCTTCTCTGCTTGTTTGTGTTAAGATGTCATGGTGTGTATTTGATGGATGTCGGACTTCATGTGTCTGTCTACCTGTGAGGGTGGGTGGGGAGCCCACTGGAGTTGAAGGATTGGATGAGTAGCTGTTGTTTGTGTGGTCTGGGGAGTAGATCTGAAGAAATAACAAAAACAAGAAACGGGAGTTAAGTGGCCTGTAAAATCTGTTAGGAAAAAATAATTACAAGTATGATAAAAATAGTGGACTAATATAATAATAATAATCATCATCATAATAATAATGAGTGATTCAACAGCTCTATCCTAGGTGTGTGTGTGTGTGTGTGTGTGTGTCCTTTTGTGCTGTACTTACCGATGCAAGTGCTTTCCCTAAGGCATCTCCTGTCTGAGAGCTACTGCCTGCTCCACTCTGTGCTCGATTAGCTGTGACACATACAAATAAACACACGCGCACACACGCATATGAACAGGGGAGGGAAAAGTATTCTTGCAAATAAGGATGCTACTTCATTCAGAAAACATTTGTGAAAACTAAACATTTCCACTGAGAGGACAGCAAAGCCAGAGGGATTGTTGTCATAAATAATAAGTAGAACGTTGTATACAGTATGATACCCCCCCCCCCCCAAAAAAAAAAAAAAGGGAAAACCTGCCATGGCCCCCCACTTTCTGCACCAACAATAAATATCTATAAAAAAATTGTCGCAGTAAACCTCAAACTGTAGGTTTTTTAATATTAGGAAATGAAAAAAGCAATATTAATATACTTTCAACTGTTTTTTTTTTACTTTTTACAGCGTTTGTACAGGTTAAGAGGTTAGTCTAAAATGGAGAAAAAAAGAGAAATTCCCCCCACTTTCTGCTCATACTCTAAACATAATTATTATCTATAAAAGTTGTTTAAGTATACCTAGAACTGCATCCATTTTAACATTAAAAATAAATAAAGAAAAAGCAATGATAATCAACTTTATATAAGGGTTAACTACTTTTTAGTAGCTTTACACAGGATACAGGTGAGTCTAAAACTGAAAAAAGTGCCTGAAATACTTTTTTTTTAAATTGCAATTACACTTCACATGGCAAAAACAAAACCCTTTCCCTAGTGTCATCCGCACTCCACATTAGTATTAGCAGCTGGGGGGAATTTGTGTATCAAAATTGTGGTATTGGTGCCAACTCAATTTTTAGTCAGTTTATGCTGTGTCTTCATATGGGTATTGGTCTGAAAATAAAAGTGGTTTCAAACATCCATAGAATACAGTCATAAAATGAATTTTGTTTTTGAGTTGTGGAGGCAAATTTATTTAGATTATAATGGTGGTTGGTAATCAGTAATCAAATTAAATCATACACATTCAACAAAAATGCGTTCAACACCACTGTGTTGTTTGTTTACATTCCAAAGAGCAATCAAGTGTAAATAGGACTCGGGTGATTATGTGACATTAGTGGGATCAGGTGTGAGCTTTGCGTATATTTATTCAATCAAACACAGTGGAAATGTGTGTGACAACAGCCAATCAGATTCCAAGTTTTGCTTCTCTAATTTTGCTTTCAAGTTGAAGATGTAACCAAAAAGTGAAAGAAACAAGAAAAAAAAAGACTGAATGAACAGCTGATAGCCATAACTTGCCATTATCTTTCAAAGATGAAGCTATTTGGACAAGAGAAGTTCCTCAATGTCGCTAGTGTGGCGGTGGAGTAAAGAAGCCGTTGCACAACGATCAAAAACAGACAAAACAACAATTTTGTTGAATCACTTAAACCACAGGTGTCAACCTCCAGTCCCCGAGAGCCGGTATCCTGCATGTTTTTAGACCTTTTCCCTCAAAAACACCTGATTCAAATGATTGGGATCATTTTGAAGCTGATGCAGAACATGCTAATGAGCTAATCATTTGAATCCGGTGTGTCGGGGAAAGAAAACCGGAAAACCTGCAGGATGCCAACCCTTGAGGACTGGAGTTCGACACCTATGAATAGCACCCAAGTGATGATGTGGAACGCTTGAGAACGCAAGCAAAATTTAGACAATTTGCCACGGACGCATTAGTAGTTTAGCCACTACTATTGCTGCTAAAGTTTTTTTTTTTTTTTTTTTTTTATGCATTGTACTGTTGGAAGTGTATTAAGTATGATATCAGCCAGATGCCAGAGTTGCACAACACAAGTATCTCCTGCTGGCAAACCTTTACTGTTTGTGGAGGGTCTTGCTCTCTAACCCTTGCAAACAGCAAGGATTTACTGTACAACCAAATCTGTTTCACACACTTGAGTGCACTGATGCCAAAGAGGAAGGATGTGACCTCAATGTACCAGATGAACTTCCACTCATAAACACACAGACACACGCACACACACAGGCAGATAGATTTTGACATGCTCACAACTTATATCTCCTGATAGCAGATCCCAGACGGAAAGTTTACGCTCATACACACAAGTTGGACAGGGGCTCACACAAACATGTGCACTATATAGAGAAAAAGAGCCTTTCATGGCAAATGAATGCATTAAACAGATTGGCAGGACTGGATTTCTTCCACTGAATTCAAACTAAGAGAAGAAATATAGGGAGCATGAGATGGGAACAAAGAGGGCAAGCAAACAGCATATGTTTTAGGTGTAAAGCCCTCCTCATTCATGCCACACTATTGGCCGAGTAAACCATGCACAAGATTACCACCAAAAAACTCACACATGAGCTCCGATCTGGACTTCATGGAGAATGTAGAACATATGCAGGGGGAAATCTTTTTTCATAAATGAGAGATTACAGCTACAACGGAGGAGATGAAAATGGCATTTTTCTGTCTGCTGAACTGATCTCTTCAAAGAGAAAAAGGAAGTATGGCTATAAAATGGAAATATTTCCTGCCTTTATGTTTTACTTTACTACATAATAATAACAATAATAATAATAGTAATTCCAATAGACATCACATATTATGTAATTCAGAGTATTGTAAGTATTTTAACTGTTGTTTACGTTATGCAAACCTGCAGAAAAAGACTTTGGGAAGTAGACGTTACAGTTCCCAACAAAGGATTGAACCATTATGGTCATCAAAAAAATGTGTTCAGTTGTTTATCAAATTGCTCATTTAGCACTTTGATTTAATTCCAGCTTTGAAACACTAACTGTGTAAGACATTAGTGCAGTGGCTCTCAAATGAAGGGAAGTGAAGACACCTTTCAGGGCGTGTCATGCAATTTTTTAAGTTTATGCAGTTCTGAGTAAATCTAATAGAGTGTGTTTTAAGGGTTATGATGAGAACAGTTCATTAGTTTTCAAATTAAGAGCAAAATATTTGGAACATAAGTCACTGCATTGCTAAATTGTGTTATAGTGATCATTTTGCAAATAATTGTAGGACTTTGTTAAGTTTTACAATGATGCACAGGCATTAGAGACGCACATTTTCAGCAGGCAAGCAAAACAGAACAGATGATTTAACACAAACTATATCTTATGCTGAATAAAATGCACCTAGAGATACCAATAAAAATGTAGTTTCAGAGTATACCTCCCAGCCATTTTTTGGGGTGGGTTAGGGGGTTCTCGGCTGAAAAATAAAATTTCACTTGGGACACGGAGTAAATCTGTATTGATGCTTTACTGTACAGGTTGCAGGACAAAATCCATGATATTATCTTTTACCTATTAATATAGGTCTACGCACAAGCATTAGCTGATGCAAGTGCTGGTGTTTTTTCAGTTTCCTTTCTGTGTGAAATAGTTCTTTGCTCGTCTGAGTGCACCCACTTTTTTTCCATCCAAATCACTCACACTGAGCTGTTCATGAGTGAATGTGAGTGTACGCATGCATACGCGCAATAACTTTCTGGAATGTTGCAGATGTCTTTCCATGAAAACAAACTTTAAATCTGTTTTTATTGCTTTCTTATTTGTTCTATTGAACTAAAGGCAATGGGTCCATATGGCATGTCGTGCATGTACAGTACGTGCGCATGTACGCAAAAGTCAAGGTGGAGACAGAAGAGGGAAAACGTTTCTTTCTCATTGGAAATGTTTTGAAAAGCCCGCTGAGCCTGTAGAAATTGATTTTAGGTTATGCCCAGGTTTATAAGAACTTATGCTCATATCCTTTAACGTATCATGTATTTTATTGGAGCTTCTCAGTCAAACGTTTTTCACATGTTTGCACCTGAATGCATTTAAATGACAATAAAATTAATGCACATTTTTTTTCTGCTCAATACAAACAGAACTGTTCATAATATTAACACATTATTATACGTACATTTTGTCTATAATGAGGATTGTTTATTAGTCTATTGATAACCAGTTAGACTATTTAAAATTAGTTATTCATTAATTGCACAAACGAGTGAGTTAGACAATGTATTACTTTATAGTAAAAGTTAATAAGAACCAAAAAATAAATCAATTTTCATAGTTCTAAAAATTTCTTCAAATCAAACAATTTGGATGTTTTTTTGGATTACAAATATATTGAGAAGGTGTCTAGGTGTCTGCTGTACTTTAAATCTTTTAATATTTTAAAAATAAAAGTAAATCTTTCACCAACATATTATAGTATTTATATTTATTCATAGTATTATTCGGCATACGAGACAATACTTTTATCCTCACACTTTGCAGTCAGCAACTTTTAATGTGGTTTGGTTTAAAATTAATTTTTACTGATGAGTTTCAATAAGAGATTCACCCACAGTCTCGTTACATCGAACCAATAACATTACCAAACACGTCAGAGTGGACCAGTGAAAGTGTTTCGAGTCCACCTTCAAACTGAACATTCACCAGCCATTCGCAGTAATGTGGAAGTGTATGCACATCTGTGTCTGCGCTAATATAGAAGATAAATATACTGTACATAGCAAAAAAAGAAATTCATATTTTTGTATTGCTCACATCTCTAAATGTACAAAGAGACATACACCTTAAAGCCTTTCCCTGATCTGCTGCTTGTTACTTTGATGGAAGTCTTTCACATAAGATGTAATTTGATGATAGTTAGTTTGGTCAAGTCCTGAATAATGTATTTTTTTAAAACTGGCATACACCAAGCCATACTTTGGCAGTGCGGAAGGATTAAGGCAAAGAGCCAAATGAGTTACTGATCCATGTATCCATACCATGTATCTTTGACAATTGGCTCCATCATTGTTTCTTACCCATAATGCTGTCTGTGCCATTGGTGGGAGCGGAGGAGCAAGAGGCGTTGCTGTAGTGATTGGCCCCACTCCCGCTGCCCGCTCCTCGGTGGAAGCTGGACATGGGCGGGAGGCTGGAGTTGATGTCTGCTGATGAATGTGCTGGGTAGCTCTGCACAGAAACATCAACAAGGCAGGAAGGTAAAGTTGTCAGTTTTTGCCGCATCACATATAACACTCTTTACTTTGAAAGACCATAAGTATAAATAACAAAATGGTTTGGACGTCTTTCGCAGGTTCAGTACCACATATTCCCAAAGCACCCCTCACAGAACATCCCGAGGTACACACTCGAGCACCTCCAAGAGCACAAAACACGTGAGGACTGGTTGGGCGAACTCCCATGCACCCTCGAGGATCCTGCCGAGGTTCTCAAGCTGGTCTACAGTTCCACAGCCAGGTAGTAAACCTCACTTCTCCTCCTGAATCTGAGGTTCGGCTTACGGATGGACCCCCTTCTCCAGTATATCTGAGGAGACCTTACCAGGGAGGCTGAGGACTGTGATTCCTCAATAGCAGGGCTGTCAAACTCATTTTTATTGTGGGCCACATTGTAGTTGTGGTAGTTTATAGTGTGCCATCCATTAGCTGATACACAGTGACAACTTGGGGGAAAATGACCCATAATGATGAAAATACTGCAAAAGGGTTAATTATAACACACTTTCTGGTCCTCCTTCTTAAAAAGAGGTGCATAACTCCAGTCTGCCTATCTCGAGGATTCCCTGATGCTCATGCGATAGTCCCAAGACATTCAGAGCCTTTAGCAACTCCGGGTGAATATCATCCACTCCAGGGGCCTTAACTCCAAGATGATTTTTAACCATCTCAGTGACTTCGAGCCCATAGATAGGAGAGCCCATCTCTGCTTCTTCACAGAAAGATGGGTTACTGGAATTGAACAGGCTTTTGAAGTATTCTGCTATTCTGCCTACCGGCTCATGACACCTTGAGCTGAGGTCAGCAGGCCGCCATCTCCCTCCTTTTTTAATACATTTTTGAAAGGAGGAGCAGCCTGTTTACTGCCTCTGTCTTATGAAATGCCCCCTGCTGGATCTAACAGTCCTGCCCCAGTCTTTTCCATTGTTTACAGGTGTCAAACTCAAGGCCCAGGGGCCAGATCTGGCCTGCCACATCATTTTATGTGGCCCACGAAATGCTAATTCGACTTTTGCAAATTGTCTTCATCTTTTAAAAATGTTGTTGGAAAAAAAAAAAACAAGCGCTTTTGTTTCCCGATCTCTTTAGTTGCTATCCATTTCAAATCCATTGTACTGCTGCATTATGTTGCAACGGGCTTCGAAACAAACGTTGCAACGGTACCTGCTCCACGTCTGTTGGGGCATACCCAAACGACTTCCAAAGGATTGGCAAAAAACCCCTGTTTTTTTTTTAGAAACAAATGTTTTGCTTTCTTTAGCCATAGCTTCGTTGCGCTAGCCTTCTGTTAGGTGCGAGTGTGAAGGAAACAAGTGGAAAGCGGAAGCCACTGTATGGAAGTTCATTAGGGTGCGCCGCTGCAAACAAGGGAGGAAAATACTTTTGTTTGGTGATGTGCTATGAATGTTCATGAATGTTGCAAAACACTAAGCATGCAAAAAAGTGGGATAGGTGAACCAAAAGGTAATTGGTGGAAAATTGTCTCTCGACGTATTCTGATGTAAACTATTCATGATAACATTGACAATGACAATGGCAATGATGTTTGTGATGACATCATTAGCCTCTGGAAAAGTTGTAAAATCAATAACATTCCGACTCACCAGTCTGTCATGAGGGTGAACCCCACAGTAGGAGGAGCTCTGGGAGGGGCCATGGGCAGAGTTCCCCCCTCCCAACATGCTGCCGTGGTAACCCTGTTGACTTATATTGCTGCTACTGCTGCTCCAGTGCTCGCCGCTGTGGTGACCATCTAATAAATAATTGGAAAAAGGCATATGCGATATATAATTATGAGACTCTCTTGGGTTTCAGATTAGTTAATAAATTCAATCATCTGTTTACAGACAACTCAAGTAAAGAAAAAGGGGATTTACAAAGTGGTCTTAAATGTAAATAATAGTATTCATAATATCATTATAATATAAACATGGATATGATTATCTTGTACGATTTTGGAATATGTAGTCAACATACAAAAAAATCAATTGTCTTCAATTATATGTCACAGCTCTGTGAAAGAAAACCACTGGCTCAGCAGATTATGTATCCATGGTACAATAATCCCCTCCCAAAACCTTCACCTTTCTTGCCCTTGAATTCGTAAGCAGGAATAACACAATTGACATTTAAAGGTTCTACAGAAGGCATGATCTGGTATTAGCCATGTTTTGTTTGTTCATTGATAAGAAATACTCTTTTCACTACATACAGCCAAAGAAAATTGAGCTGATACTGATATGTTAAAACTTTTGACACTCATTCAATTTATTAATTCAAATTAATTTGTCAAAGTGTCTGATTTCTGGAACCCTACCAAAGTTCCTTCTAATTTTTAATGCATCTGAGCATTCACACAAACTCCCTGAGCGAGCTTTGAACCACACATCACACCTATTTTTGATCATTTTCAACTTGTTTGAAAATGATTTTTTTTCTTTAAATATTCTAAGTAATAAGTGCTACAGACATAACAGTTAGCGTGTAGTGCACATGTCACTATGTTAATAAACAAGCCACAACTCACCAGAATTTATAATTATTTCATTCAATGCCAGAGACATAAGTTCACGTTTTTTAAGAATCTGGACATTGAATCAGTATTCAGTATTAAATCCATACTTAAATATCTGGGATTGAAAGTCTGGACTCTTAATAAAAACATGAAAATATGTCCCTGACTGGGTGTACAGACTTTTACCACATTTTGTTACTGTAAATAAATGTAATTATATCACTGAAAAGAAGCTGCATATAAGAGTGGGCGTCTTCGGCGGAACACATGGTCCGCGTGAGAATGATTTTACGACATCATGCACACTTTGGTTAGGAATGCTCCTATATCTTTACCATTTTCTTGCATTATTGACACATTTTTCTTCACACTCAGACAACCACATGTGCCAAGTACACACATTTTGTGTTATAAGGCTAATATGGAAAATAAAAAATGCTAATATATATAGTGTGTATATTTGTAGTGTACATTTTTTTTAATGCGCTGTGTACATTTCCTGTGCGCTGAGATAGCGAGCACAGTGCGCAATTGAGTAGAGGTGCACTGCCTGGTACTGGTCTGTGGATTAACTGGTACTGGGCCACACCTGAAATAATGAATTGTAATGGCCTATTACAGCTGGCAAGCATTTGTGTTGTTTTGCCTCCCTCTTCAGGTGTTTTTGAGTAATTCCTGGCTAGTCTTTGTGGTGGTTTACCAGCCTCTTCATGTGTTTTTGAGCATTTGATAAAATTTCAGTTAATTCTGAGCTGTGTTACATAGGCTGATTTCATCACATGACATTTTCGGCTCACAGGGCAGTGACGCCATCAACTGAACAACACATTAATTAGTTTACATCCAATTGACAGCTCTCGTAACTTCCACTAGCTGTTTGTGACCTCAAAAGCATCCCTGGTGAGATGTTTTTCCTTTTTCCGTTTTTTACATTTTATTTTCTTTACCTTCGTGTTTGTTAGTGTATTTCATATTGGATAAATTTATCTTTGGATTAGTTTATCTGTGTGTATCTTGAATAATGGTGTGTTATAATTGTACTATATATCTTTGTATCATTTCAGTTTTACAAAATATAACCTTCAGAGATTGAAGACAACAGTAAACAGCTCAAATTTACTCCAGCCTCTTCATTTCTCTTGAAGACTGTTACCTATCTGTCAATTTGTGTTCTGACACACTGGGGAAAGAATATAACTAGTTCCGTTTTGTATGTATTATTTTGTATGTATTTATTTAAAAAAAGAAAAAAGAAAGAAAAACAAGAAAAGCTTTTATTTTAAAAACTGGCAGTATTCTCTTGGATTCATTTTGGTCACTTGAGCGCCAAAATTTCACTCACAAATAAGTTGAATGAGTAATAAACAGATATCTTTGGGAAGGGGAAAAGGCCCAGTCAAGAGACAGGTGACGAGCTGACAACTTCACTTATGGTGAGTTCATATTTTATGTGCACTTAATATATGCTATCATCAACAACAATATATTTTTTTTTCATATGGTGAGTATACCTGGCATAAAGAATGAGCTTGGGAAGCCAGCACTCGTTGGTTTGGAGTTGGGATAGCCCGGTGAATCCCTGTTGTAGTCGGCTGTGCTGGCAGATGGAGCATATACCTGCAACAACAACACACAAACATTTCAGAAATAATAACTGTCAGACCGACAGTATTTTCTTTCTACTGGGTGATGACACTTGGTTGACAAGCCCATAAATACACTTCCTCAAGGGGGGCTTAATGTTACACATTTTCCTGGGGCCTGTGTCTCTTGTACCAAAAATATACTCCAGCCTTAATCTGCAGTCCATCAATCCAGCCATCCATCAATTTTCCACACCACTTATCTTGTTCGGTGTTACAGAGTGAAGCTTAATGCCAACTGACTTCTGGGTGAAAGGTGAATTACAACCTGGAATTGTTGCTAGGCCGTCACCTGTCGCACACTGACAGATGTCCATTCACACAGCAAGTAAGAAATATCATTTCACAATTTCTAAGTGAATTCCTACTGAATGTAAAGGTTTCCTCTGAGATTTATTTTCAGCAGTGGAGGCAGGCATTCTGGGAACCATGGTGGTGTAAACAAATGACACTTGACTGCAGTTTAGTGTAAAACTAAACCAAAGTA
Source organism: Hippichthys cyanospilos (assembly GCF_059441005.1). Taxonomy (NCBI): domain Eukaryota; kingdom Metazoa; phylum Chordata; class Actinopteri; order Syngnathiformes; family Syngnathidae; genus Hippichthys; species Hippichthys cyanospilos. The sequence continues at coordinate 5,092,443 of NC_142383.1, forward strand.
AACAAAAACAGTTGGAGGAAGAAACTAAGAAATTTGGACGAGTGGCGTAGATCTGAACGATTAAAGGAAAATTGACATTTTTTTAATTAATTTTGACAGAATTTGTGATATTTTTATTTTTTTTTAAACAAATCAAGCTTATGACAGAGATACTCATTTTGTGGCCTTTACAAAAGCACCCTGTTTAAGGTCTCAACTTTCATTTCCCAGGTTCAAATTGTAATTGAAGTGTATGGAAATAAGGGATTAGTAGATGATGCGCGCCATTGAACCATAGATGTGACAAAACTTTAAATGCGTTTTTCTCAAAACTAGGGATTTCAACATTCAAATTGCTGTATCCATCAATTCGGAGCTACCTTCATGCACTATATACCAATTTAAAGGCAATTACTAAGTGTAAAATTACACTATATCAATATCTCAATTTTTACTGACACACACACACACACACACACACACACACACACACACATACAATGTAGTGTGTTTTTGAGAAAATATACATTGACGAATGCTTCATTCTTCTTGAACACTGCATAGGTGATAAATATGTTCACATCTGTGGAGATTGTCTCACAGTGGCTTTGTTCATCACAGAATAGTGCTTTACTTATACTTTGCTTCAAAATTTTAGTGAGAATAACCATTCATTTGACCTACCTGACCCACCCATTACTTGTGACTAAAACGGTGTTTAACAACGCACTCACAACACATTTTCTGTCCTTCACTCAAGACCTGGTTTGATGTGCAAATGAGGAACAAAGCGCTGATTTTCTTCTCAGTAGGGGAGCAGCCACATAGCAGCCTTACACCAAAAAATGCAGTCAAATGTGAAACTCCGTGCAGAAATAGAGGCCTGTTATCACTCAAAACAGGTGACGTTCTCCCCCACGAACACAGCGGCCACATGAGAAGACAAAGGGGGCTCCCTACTACATTCCTCTGCTTGTGCGTGTTTGGAAATGCGTGTGTGTATGTAGCGTGCAAACACTCAGCCATGACACAAGCTCGTGCCGGATGACGCAAGCGCCGGAACAACTGTTGGAAACTCTCCTTGCAGTCCTCTCACCAACTCCCATTGAATAAGTTGCTCTAAAGCTAACCCCCGCATTTTTTTTGTTACTTTTGAGTATTTGCATGTGAAGACCATACAAATGGGCAACAGATGCAACAATGAAACATAGACAGGAAAAAAAGAAAAAAAAGCTTTGGGATACTGCCTTCCGGAGAATGAGTTTCAAAACAGAAATTGTTTCAAAATAAACCCTGCCAGCATCTTTCCCGATTGAGAATCAGGCTTATTATTCAAGCTGAAACGCCCTGCTTTTATGGCTGCGAGGGAGAACTGGTCTCATTTTTTTATTAGCTGTGTGCACAGCGTCTAAAGGATAAACGATCCAATTGGAGGCATGCAACAGCCAGACGTGCACAGGTGTGTGAAAGGATGAAACAAATGGCTCCTTTGAGTTATTAATATGTGATTTCATTACGTGGTGTTGCGTCAGAAGCCTCTTGAGATGAAATTTGAAACATAAGCCCCTCTGATGGAAGCAAAGGAACAAAGTCAGGATTAGTATGACCCTGACACTCAATATAACAAGCTTTAATCATGGGTCAAGCTTGGCCTTGACACTTTGAGGTGCTGCCAGCATGCAAGGGGAAACGAGGAATGTCAAAACATTGCTTTTATATCATGCTTGAAAAAAATCAGCCTCTGAATAAACTTTTAAAGTGTGACCACAGCCTACAAAACAGCTTGAAATTTAAAAACAATAAGACAATCTAAGATGTAGATTTATCACATTTATCAAATTTACTGTGTAATCACAAGCCGAATTTTGACCACTCCCTAAAACCATTTTACTGAGATGAATTATTAAACCTGTCAGCCTTTATACATACACATACATTATATATGTATTTGTGCACGGTAGTACACGGTAGTATTAGCCACAACACGATCAGCTAAGCAGAGACCCCAATGTATAAATAATATTGTCTCTAATACTGTGGGTTTTTTTTTTAAATAAATTTAATACCTAAATTAATCAAACTTTTGACTGAAAGGCCACATTTTCACTTCATGCATTTATACTTTATTACTGCAGTATTTGCTCAACATATGATAGATAGTGTGTCCTCTTTCATTGGGTGAATGAAGATAATGAGCTTGAAGATCCTTAAGTGCAGGATATGTGATTTACTCTTTGCTCGTTAGTAATTAGTCAGTATTTTTCAAACTCACTTTTGTATGTATCTGTGTTTATCTGCTTTATCATTTGTTGATCCCTTCCTTCAGCAAATCGTCCCTTGCTAGTCCCTACAGCAAACGTTCTTTCATTTTACATTCTCATGACTAATATGAAACAACTGCAATGCCAACATGTTTGCTTCAGTGTCATATGTTATGCTTTAAAGTTTTACTGTGCGAACACACATCGAACCGGGGGGGTGGCAGGTGCATTGTTTTAATTGATTTGGTCGAGAAAGTGAACTAGAGATGTGAAGGCATATTTAGAGCCACAAAAAAATAAAAAATAAAATAAAAAACACAACCTAAAAAAGAGCTGGACAAAGAGGCCTGGGGGATCTTCGACGGAATTGTTTTGGCTTCCAAAAATCAGCCACACAAACACAGGCATGCGCACACTCGCACACACACACACACACACACACACACACACACACACACACTGTCTGTAGTTGAGATTAGAGCTGAACTTGAATCCTCTCAAACCCCTTCCTTCTCTTCTCCTGAGAGAACTGAACACTCTGATCATAAAACCACATTTATTGACGCAAACGCCATTGGAAGATACACACACACGGGGACATGTTTTTCCTGCGTTTACTGTAACGTACTTGAATTTATGTCCCAGAGACATATTTTCCCATTGAATATGTTGTTTCAAATGGTGACGAAAGGATATGATTTGTGTGTGTGAGACTGACACACAGGAACAGGTGCAGAATGTGTTCAAGTATAAAGAATGCAAAGGAACCCAGCAACACAGTCGCACACACACACACACAAGCAGTTTCCGAATTCCCACAGTAAGCGGATCCGAAGCCAATCAGAAAGCTCTTAATAGTGTTGTCACTTCGTTTACAACTGGTAAAGTTAAGATGTCAGAAAAAAAAAAACAAACCTCAATGGAAACCAGTCAAAACAACAATGATAGAAATGTACAAGTAGATAATATATCACCAGGCCTTTCCCATTATATGCAGACATTTAGTCAAATTTGGGATACATACAGTACTCAAAGACATTATTTTAGAATGAGATATATAAATTGCAAACCTTGTGAAAAAATTCTAGTTTGTTGAACTTGTTCAAAGTGAGACAATCTATTTTATCTGTTTGAACATAATATTCTTTGTAAAATTTGCCTTGATAGATAACCTATTTTTGGGGGGTCACAGTTTTGCTACAGAAAATCTGTCCACATTTAAATCAAATATAACTAAATCACCTCGAACTGAATCGACAAAATTGCAACAACCAGGTGTGTTCTATTCAGCAAAATAAAGGACAAAAAGCACATTGAAACTAGGCCTGACACTTTTACATAAAGTTACAGTAAGAAAAAGTTACAACTGTTGTTAATGTTGAATAATAATGCAACGTTAATTAATTAATTCATATAATTCTAGCCGATATCACACAGAACCCCGATGAGGTCACTTAAAAACATCAACATCAGCATCTGGTGTGATGTACACAATACTAATTTGGACAGAGACAAGTGCTTTTTGCACTCTGTTATTGTTTTTCACATGTATCAACAACAACCTGGGAACCCCCCCACCGTAAAGTACATTATATGATGAATGGTAAACATTAGGCAAAATAACTGTGACGTAAAAATAAGCAGTATGAGTGCACCACAATAACACTGAACCCTTGTTTTTGTTATTTTGACAGTGATGTCAAAAATTCTGGATGCACGACAATTACATCAATTGTATTGGATTGGTATCAGCAAAGTGGGCTGATATTGAAACCTGCCTCAAACACACTTATGGTGGCCTTCTTACTGTCATTTTAAGAATCCAAGCCCCTGCCGACGTAGAAGGTAATGTGGCGGCCTTGTGCAACTTTGTAAACACACTTTAGTGTTCCAAGAGCGGTTACTTTTAAGCAGGACTCCAGGCTGTGACCAAATTTCACAAGGAACAGGTCGTACACATGCAACCAGCTGAAGATTCCCTTTGCTAAAAACAAGCAAGTAGAGGAGCTTTGCTAAGCTAATAGCTAAAGTGGTTCAGAAAATGGATGGATAGCAAATGCTATGGCATTCCACTGGGTCCTACTGGACTTGTTGGAATACAAATGCCTACAGCTCAGTGAAATGCAGGTAGGGTAGGGCTGCAGGATTATGTCCAAAATAATAATCACGATTTTTGTGGTCAATATTGAAATCACGACTATTATTCACAATTATTCATTCATGTTTGGTCAAATATGTCAATTTATTGCCCATTTTTAACAAGCAGTATATAAACAAGGCTTCATCGTGTGGTACTTACAAATAATAATAATAAACTAAAATGATAAATAAAGTAAATAATAATTTAAACAAATTCACCCATGGCAAACACTTGGCACACAGGGCAACACAGTTAACTTACTTGCTGAGTGGAAACCAATGAAAAAAATGAAGCCCACTTAGAACCACACACATTACGTACTTTTAAGCAAATTTTAATCAATTAGCAGTCAACATGTAATTTTCCGTCATTTCAAACCGAATTGTTTCCAGTGTTTTGCCAATTGGATTTTTCAAAATTGACATCTAGCACTATAAATATAAGGAATCAGGTAGGAAACTCAACGCCATTTCAGAGTGGTAATAATATATTAGGGTGAGAAAAGCAGAGGCTTTTGTCATGCAAACATGGGGAAACATTGCTCCCAGGTGGTAGGATGAAGGTAGGTTACTGTAAAATGTTTGTGGTCCCGCCTTCATGCATGTACTGTTAAATTAATTCTGTGAGTGATTTATTCTTTGAATAATAACTGTAACAAACATACTATAGCAAAATGCAACCAAGTATACCAACACAATAAGTACTGTTATGCATCGGAGCTTTTTAGATTGCACATTTTCTCACCGTCTGAAGTGGTAAAATGTCAGAAAGTAGCGAAAAACATGACTGTACATTGTGACTAGCTGTATTGTATATAGAGTCCCCTGAACCCCGAGTATAATTGGAAGAGGGATGGGATTGAAATATATTTAGATATAGTTTGTATAAAGAAAAATAGCTATTGGTATCGGTATGAAGCTAGAAAATTATCGGTTGGAAAAAGAAACAGATATTGTGCGTCCCTTACCAAGAAAAGAAGCAAAAGGACCAATGAATGGCCTCATGTTAGTTCAACTTGTTGCACTCATGACAGCCCAATGTAACAAAGCCTAATAAAACCCAGAGAAACCTGTGTTCACAGAACATCACAGATCGCATCAAAGCATCGCCCCAGGCAACGGCGGGAGAAAATAAAGACACATTCCACTGAAAACTGATTCCTCATGGGCCTCAGACACACACGCACACACACACACGCACATACCCTGCACACAAGGAGAAACCAGCTGTGTGCTCACTAATCTGAATCACAGGTAAAAATGGAACAGTTCCATGAGATGCCAAAAGGTTCAGTACAGTGGCTTTTAAGTTTGCATTTTGACAATATAATTTGTTGGAGTACTTTTGGATTTACTGCACTGTACTCAACAAGTCAAACAATAGAAAATCTTTTATGTGTCCCCAGTAGCCTTAACGTGGTATTCTGACTAAAATTGTGTTTGTGTCACATGAAAAGAAGCAAAATCCAGATTTTTTTTTTTTTAATCCGTCTCGGGGGCAGCCATTTTGCTACCTGCTATTAGCTAAAAATGACATCACAGTTGCGACCACGGTTGAGTTTGGTCATGTGATTTTTGCAAGCTGAACACAAGCATGAGTGGTCAAGTCCTGAGCAACTGCGATGTGATTTTCAATCAACAGAAAATTGCAAAATGGCTGCCGTGTGAGATGGAAAAAAATGTGTGGCTTCAATTTGCTTAATTCATATTCTATAATCACAAATAATCATAATACTGTACTGTTACACTTATGAGGTTTTATTAGAACATATTATCGTAAAATATAAAATATTTGGTCAGTCCTTTACCATTAATCATCGGACATCAATGAGAATGAGAAAACTATGTATTCCTTCCATTATGCAAAGTTATATTGACAGAGCTGATTTTAATTTATTTCACAGCCATAATGTGAACTGCGAAAAACATACAATTTACAGCTTAGTGTATTTGTACATGATATACTATACAGACAGCAATACCACAGTATAATGACTGGTGACACATTGTACATGATTTTGTTGACAGCAATGGCTATGCAATTTATTCCAAAGGGATGCCATTGAGCAAAGAAAATAATAAATCAATCTCAACCATATACTACTTTTTCCATATGTGTTGGCTTGCTACTTCAGCCATTTCATGCATCTTTTTCTTTTGCTTTACTTTGACTAAAACAAGAGTTCTCAATGTTTCTAAATGTCTGGATCATTGTTTGTGTGGATTTCAAAGCAATTCAAAATATGTCTTTTCCAAGATTGGAACAATTTCTCTAAGGAAGGCGTGTCATGTGTACTCTATTCCTGTAATATGTTGCAGATTTCGTTGGAAATCAAACAAAAATGTCTTCATCATTTTCTGTTAAACTGGACTACTGCTGCATTCGGAACTGGTGTTCCCACTTGGAACACCTCCAGGTTAGTATTCAGCAAAACGTTAAGACGATACATGTCTCAAGTCCTCAGTAAGCTTGTCTTTAAAATTAGAGATATTTTATTGTGTTGAGAAAAAAATAGTGAAATACTGACTCTTATTTTGACAGACTCTATTTATTTTACCTTTTACCAAATTACTTGATCAGTTACTGCATAAAATGTCAAAAAAAGTTCAAATTGTAATCCAATGTATTGAAAATAAATGATTAATAGACGATGCACAGTATTGCCATGGACTTTTTTTAAATTTGACGAGCTAGCCAGCATGTTCCATTGAAGTTGCCACCAAATGACACGGAGTCTTGAATCTCATTTCACAAAAGAATTACATAAATGGACAAAGTGGAAAATGAAAACACCAATAATGTGACACTTTAGCATAACATCGAACAGAAAACAAACAGACTAACTTTAATGTTTTGTATACAATGATGAGAGCATCACTCCCCATCTTTCCACCTAAGAGAATAAATCCATCCATCCATTTTCTATAGCCGGTTATCCTCGAAAGAGTCACAGGCTTGCTGTTGCCAATCCCAGCTGACTTTAGGCAGTGGGGGGGGGGGGGGGGGGGGGGGGGGGGGGGGGCTGTACTAGTTGCCAGCCAATTGCAGGGCACACGGAGACAAACAACCATTCGCATGCCCAGTCACACCTAAGGACAATTCAGTGCATGTTTTTGGAGTGTGGGAGGAAGCCGGAGTCCCCGGAGAGAACCTACGCAGGCTTGGGGAGAACATGCAAACTCCACACAGGAAGGCTTGAGTGAGGTGGATTTGAACTCAGGTCCCTGAACAGCGAGGCGGACGCGCTAAGTTCTGCGCCACCGAGCTGCTCGTGTGTTATTTCGTTTGGATATATTTCAAGTGTTCAGGAATGCAGCATTGTTTATCAATTTATCAAGTGAATTTGCATGAATTCTGTTTCAAGTCCTTATAAACTAATTTAAAAACAGAAAATAGGGCAAAGTGTGTGTTTGCACTAAATTCAATGTTCCCATTTGTCATGTTTTACTTAAAACCAGACAGATCCCTTTCTGGATTCAATTGTTTTGTCCTCTTTGAATCTCAAAAACGTTTTGTCATAAATATATGAAATAATCATATTAAAGAAAAAAATTAGCTGAGCATCCATTACCACAGCCAGTACACTACATGTAAATTAGAGATGTTCCTTCGTAACCACCTCACTCGCTGACAAACACACACATACGCACACATAGTTTATCACGCTTCATCCAAAGCAGATGTGCTGGAATGTGAACACTCAAAGGAGCAGTCACGAAACCTCTTGACAGATACACACGCACACATACACATAGGCATGCACATTCACAAACAGAAAACAATACACACACACACACACACACAGCACCTGCGCAGATCCATTTTTTTTCCCCTCTTTGTTTCCCTCTCTGCATCGTTTTGCCCATCCTCTGCCTCTCATTCCTAAATTGCTGCGTTCTCTTTCATCCCCTTCAAACATTTCAGCACCACAGGGATACAAACGTTGGCTCCATCTCAACAAAAGTGCATTAGTTTAATGTACCATTGCTATTCTTTTTTTTTCTGTTGGCTCAAGTACCTGAGGACACAGCCTGACGAAGCTACCTGCCTCATTCATCTCCGTACCGCCATAATTCTGCACTCAGAACCAGACCTGAGGCAGACGTGGTTAAGTGACTCAAACGTGCCGCAGACAGATCAAACATATTTTTGGGGGCTTTCTGTTTTTTAGATGTATTTTTATAGAGGAGATCTGAGCCATGGTCTCAGAGCCCTCTGAAGGTTAATTATGTCCCTGATTCAAAACACATGGAAGGAAAAAAGTGTGTGTGCGCCACTGCGCATATGTGCACGTGTTTGTGAGAAAGCGGAAGGAAATCCCACCGAGCCGAGCCCTTTATTCTACCAACCTGCAATTGGGCTAATGTGAAACAGATGTACATACACACATATTCAGTTTGAGCATGGCTGCCTAATTGAGTCCGTATGAAGAAATCCAGAACGAGGAGGATTTTGGAAAGAACAAGCAACAAATAAAAAACACAAAGTAGAAAGGCAGAGGTAAATCAAAGTAATTCATAAAGGCTTCAAAAGTTGAAAAAAGAGATACTGTATGAGTAAAACATTAGGTGATAGGTAATTAAACAGGACAGGAAGCAATCAAATACATTGAGGGGTAAAGACGAAAAACACACTCGTACATTCAAACATCTGCAAAAAATACGCGTGAGTAATTGAAAACATGCATAGCCATCTCACAAACACACACTTGCGCGCACGCACACACTCTTTCTATCCCCCTCTTCCTCCCTCCTCGTGGAGCTTCAGCTTCCTGTGGATTGATTAGAGCCCCCTATGTGAAGATAAGTGGACTCAGCGTGTGTGTGTGTGTGTGTGTGTGTGTGTGTGTTTCTAGGCATTCGGCACCTGTGACTGAAGGGGGGCGAGTTAGACAGAAAACAGTAGGGGGGCAACAGAGCGAGAGCAAAGGAGAAAGGTGTGACACACAAGTGAGAGTGAGCCGAGGAAAGCTGACGACGTCATACGGTGTAAAATGGTGTGTATTTGTGGGTTAAATTTAGCTCGAAATTCATGTTTCACTACACGGGACAAAAAAAAAGTTTCAGTTCATCATAATGAAACTGTATACATTATTGTATGCCAGTGCTTCTCGAATACTTTTTGAAAAGCCCCTCTAGAAAACAGAACCCGCCTCAACTCTAAGATTATTAGAGTTGGGAAAAAATTGTATAAGTAAACCAAAATCGGTATCCTTTTTAGCATTGACAAAAGAAATAAGCAATATAAATCAACTTTCAACAACTGTTAGCAAATTTTTCACAAATTTATATAGGTTACAGGTTAGTTTAAAACTGAAAAAAAAAAAAACAAATGCATCAAAGTACATAGAAAAAAAAGATTTAAATCATTATTTTACTACTAGAATTCTAACATGACAAAAACAAAGCCTTTTCCCTGGAGTCATCCTCACCCCCCGGCATCGCTCCCCGCCCCCATGAGGGAGCCACTATTTGAGGACAACGTTCTTCTATCTCTTAAGATTCAAAATTCAAAACATTTATATTGTCATGTGCACAGTGTAGAAACAAGTTTGTCTGTACAATGAAATTCTTACTTTGAAAACCACATGAATGTTGAAAAAAAAAACAACAACAAAAAAAAAAAGTACCAAGTTAAGACAAGAAGACAGTGGTTGTTTGTGGGCCAAGCTATTCTGTATAGTACAAAAGCGAGTCATTTAAATTTCTGTTGTTTTGATCCATCTTTCAACTCTGTTTTTGTCTGTTTTTTTTTTTTTTTTAATTATTAATCACAACCTGTACGCTATCCTACACTCTTTTAAACACATTTGTTGACCACAATTTATTTCGGGGCAGTGAGTTGAACAACTGGTTGGCACATCCACCTCATCGTACTGAGGTTCGCCTTTCCGTGTCAATCTTGTATGTTTTCCCTGTTCTTGAGTGGGTTTTCTCAGGGTACTCTGGTTCCTCCAACATGCCATAGTTTTTACCTTGACCCTTCTCAAAAATCTGTGATTATGTTTTAACTCACCTGTGATCTGAGTGAGCTAGATTTTGGCTCCAGTTTCAGTTACTAAATATTGTTTTTCTGCAAATACAGGGTTTGTAAAAATTACCATCCAGGATTTTACTTTCATTGAAAATAGAAACAATACAAGCTTGTTAAGCAAGATCTTAACTTGCTTCTGCTCACCTTTCCCACTCTCTTTCTCTCTCGTGAGGCAGCAGACTGTTTATCTATTATTTAGTGGTATTTTCCAGCACCAGTAACCTATTTAGCAGCTCCTCTCTCATCATCAAGTTCACTGTTAAACTAAGAGAAGTGCAGAACCCAAAGTCCTTGTTAAGACAACGGCAGCCCGATAAAGGATCTTTCAGGGTATGTATGTAGTCCTTATCACACTTCAGAAAAAATGTACGGTCTCAAGGCTTCAATTAATATGATAAATTTAAAGAGTATAAGAGTGTTTTTTGGGCCATTTTTTATATCGCATTGTAACATGCGTTGTCATTTGTATAGAATAAAATATTACTATTTTATTTGTGTGTAATGTCTTGTACCACCATATTACAGCAAAAGTAATGCATTACAGTGATTGCATTACCTTTGTCATGTATTACTCCCAGCACTGACTATTACACATTTCATACAATGATGGCAAATAGTACAGTAGGTCTTGCCTTACTTGAAAACTTCAAAAAACCTAAACAAAAATTACTGCCTCTTGCATTAGAGTAATAGCTTCAATGTTTTATAATGAAGATGTGATTTCCTGTCCTGGTTTTAAATATTGTTGTACATAATGATTATTGCTCTAAAGAAAATCACAGCTCCATAAAATTGTGTGTGTATATAAAATTAGAATCTCCTCAGGGGTCACATAGAAAAATACAGAGTTTGTCTATTTTAAGCACATTTCTTGAATGTACCAAAAAGAAGAGGAAACAGCAAGCGAAAAGTAGGAGCAGTTGTAGTGCACATTTATATTGTGGTCCATAAATGAATTCAAGATGCCGTTCTTTCTTGCCAACCGACACAACATCAAAGACTCAGACGGCCAGTGACGTTGCACCATTTAAAATGACCACTAATTACACACATTAGCTCTAGAAACGAGTGTGTGCTTTCTGCTGCCTTCTCTGTATGTACTGTGGACGTGGAAGAGTGTGATATTAACTTATGCTGATGTATGTGCTAGTACTCTGCCCTTACTCAGAATCTGTTCTTCCAAGAATTTCATATACAGTACTATAAACAGCAGTGGTGAACTGTGAGGGCCTTCAAGGCCTTCTCTCAAGGCCTAAACATCGTCAAAACCACTGACCTGCATTTGAAACTGTGTCCCCATATTTAAATTGTTCAAGTATATTTAATTCCAACATTTAAAAGTGTGTGACATAGCTGCACAGTGTACAGTCGTTGGTGGATTTTTATTATTATTATTATTCTGTTTCAGATTTTAGCTTCTGTGTTTTTCTATACCAGCATAACATTTAAGAGGCCTTCAGACTCACATTTGCAGGCCATGTACATTCAAAACAATACAAGAGCTTTTTATTTTTGATCCAATCAGATTTCTTTTTTTTTTTTTTTTCCACGTGCCAGTTTGTAATATCCAGGACCTGGTTGGCAGGCTTGGGATGTCAGCACTTTTGCGGGCTCTAATTGGCTCAGAGGGACTCCAACGTGATTCATTGCTTGAAGCCGAGAGCGGCTGGCGGGAGGCATACCCGACTGTACATTAGTGGAAACTCATTTTCAAGGCGAACTTTTCAAATATAGAAAAGAAAACCTGGACAGTGTGATATCTGATATGTGAGACAGATCTGATATCTGAGACAACACTTGTAGCTGGCTGGCAATTTGTTGTTTCAATTTTTATATTCGTTTGAAAGTTTTTGATATGGTGAACTGTTTTACTTTTATGAAGCTATTTGGAGTTGTGATGTAGTGGAAAATTTGCATGATTTTAGTGATTATAGGTTCAGTTCTGGAATGTGAACGTATTGATCTTGACTGCATGACTATTTTTTATTTTTTTGCTGATTTTTGTTTGCAGCTGAGCACACTTTAAAGTGAATTTATTATGTTTGTGGTCGAGGGCGGAGATGCTCAGTGAACGCCCAGGTCCGAAACTCAACATTTGTAGAAAATACAAAACCATTGTCACCATGTCTATAAACGTGTACTTCCATTTGCTCCCATAACTGTCCTGAACAATAAAATGCTTCCACTTCAGAGCACACCTCCCCCAGTCACTTATTTTGAGGGTGAGTGAAAACGAACAGAAGAGGAAAGGTATTAGTGCTAACCTTGGATAAAGAACTTGATGTTCTGACCAGATGATTGATTTTTTTTCCCAGCGTTAAGAATGATTGATGCAAATTAGATAGCCAAATTAGACATCAAATATTTCTATATATGTATTTGCCATACATTACATTCTGTTTGGTGTCATAGATTTGGAAGCTTATCTCAGGTGACTTTAGGCATAAAGTGGACCACACGCAGGTAATAGACTGAAACCTAAATGGATGACTATGTCATTAGTGACAACAGATTTAAGTGAAAATTACAATACTTTGATGACACAATGAGCTTTGTCAACACAATGTCCTATGTTATAAGCTGAGACCGCTTAAGCATTTCAACACATTACACATAGACTACAACATACAGAAATGGCTGGCAGTTGAAGTGATGACCAGCAAGAATTTGTTTTTTTAGGTATTGTTTCTGAAAGACATCCACCCATCAATTTGTGTGCATGTGTGTGTGCCTGCTTGTGTGAGTGTGTGCGCATGTGCGCCCTAGTGTGTGTGTGTGTGTGTGTGTGCGTGTGTGTGTCTGTGCGTGATATGTTGGTCTTCCACATCATATTTCTCAGGAAATTGAGAGGACTGTTCTCACCACACACACACATGATTACAAAGGTGGGGAATATGGAGGCTCATAGCGAGCATAATGTGACTTTATAATACCCCCCTGACACAGGAAATAGCCAGCGGTCTGGGAGCATGCGTTGTGTGCATGTGTTTGTATGCATGTGTGTTTATGTGAGTGCCAGAGGAGCCCCATACCTATCAGAAGGAAAGAACGAATCACACTGGCTTTTTAGAGCGCCAAAATCTCCATAAACTGCACAGGCTCTCCCACAAACATGGCAAACTTTAAAAATGATTTAGTTCTTTATTGTAAGTTCATATGACAGTATAACTTATTAATATATTATTTCAAATTTTAGTCTAGCTTCATCATGCTGTTTTTCTTCCAAATAATAAACATGAGTGTGTGTGCGTGTAACTTTTCCTCCACATCTGTGTATGCACAAGTGTCTGTGTCTGAATGCGTTCTCCATCTGTGAGGGTGAGTAACGAAGTGTTTTTGCATGTCTTCTGGCACACATGAGAACGTGTGTGTGTGCCGTGTGTGTTTTTGTCCATACATTTTCTTTTTTTTTGTATGTCTGTGTGTGAATGATGCTTTTTGGGCAACAGAACAAAAACTCTTCTCCACAGGTGACACCTCTTTTACAAGTCTCTTCCATATTAATAATAATGGTCATTTTCCTTTCAACCACCAGGATTTGGGTGTGTGTGTGTGTGTGTGGGGGGGGGGGGGGGGTGGCAAAGCCGTTTTTTCCACTTCTGTTTCACCAATTTCCTGATTTAATCACTGCCACATGCTGACGACTGCCAGCAACTGTTAGCAGGAAAAATCCTAATACACATATAGACGCACACGCATTACTATATTTCATATTGCTGAAACACTACCTGTAGGTGGTTTTATTACTATTACTACGCTTGATACACACAGAAGCACTGCAGAGACTGTGTGTTTGTGATGGCATATCAAGAGTTCAACACATGTGTGACTGCTCCTTTAAAAATAGCCAAGAAGACATCTGGCTCACTTTGGAGGAATATTTTTCTTCTTTAGGATCTTGACCTCATAAATAGCAAAATTCAAGAAAGGAAAATACAATTTGGCCTGAAATAGACAAGACCACACAGGAAAAGTGAATGAGCCTATGTGTCCTGTTATATGGGCCTCAGCTGCAACCAAAAGAAGAGCATTTTTCCACCTGTCACATTCTTTACAAGGGCAAGAGGTCTACCGCGACATGATAGGCTTGAGCATCAAATGGCAGATTTTGAGTCTGCTGCAATTAGAAATTGCAAGAAAGCCCAGTTTTCAGTGACACTTCCTGAGGAAAAATAATGCTTATTATTGAGGTTGTAGTTTCCATTTACAGTGGTACCTCAGTACTCGACCGCCTCTATACTCGACCAAATCGGTGCTCGACCAAAAAATTCAAGTAGATAATGCATCGGACCTCGAACAGATTTTCGGTTCTCGACTAGCCGAGCCGACCCGAACGCGCTCCTCGGCCCTTCTCGGCCAGCGGGTAAGCGCCAGTTCAACTCAGACCGCCAGCGGAGTAAGACGTTTGTTCGAGTATTTCTTCCCGGATTTAAACTTTTTCGTGTTGCTCTAGCCCTTAATAATGGGTCCAAAGAAAGACAGTGATAAGGGGAAGGCAAAGAGGAAAACAATGAGGACCACTATTGAACCAAAGAAGGAAATTATAGCAAAATATGAACGTGGTGTACGAGTGTCCGACCTCGCGTCGCAGTTAGCTAGCGTCATCATGGAAGGAGTAACTCCCTCCCGTCCTCTCCACACCCATTCCTGTATGCCATCAACCACTCACCAAAACGTAAGTAAATTATACAAAATGGTTTATAATGCTTTATTTATCTTTATCTTTATCATGTACTGCTTGTACACATTTACTTGTGCACACATACTTTCCATTATTTCTTATGGGAAAATTGGTTTCGGTGTTCGAACAAATCGGTGCTCGACCACCACCTCAGAACGGATAATGGTCGAGTACCGAGGTACCACTGTACATGTAGGTACACGCAAATGCTTTAAACTTAAAACCTCTTAAATTCCGTAAAGTACCCATCCATCCATTTTTTTTACCACTTATTGTCATTAGGGTCTCGGTCGTGCTGGAGCCTATCCCAGATGACTTCGGATGCGAGGTGAGATACACCCCGGCAACACAAGGCACATATAAACAAACCGCTAAACAAGCATTCCCACTTAGGGAAAATTCAGTATTCAATTGACGTGTGGAGAACAAACAAACTTGACCACTGTGCCACCTAATGTAAATTAATATTCAGCATAGTTCTCAAGGTGTTTAGAAGTGAATAAAAGGTCAAACCTGCGATGAATGAAACTGTGCCTCCTGCCTCACTCATTGCTCCACTATTAAGGTCAAAACAGGACACAAAGATGGCTATTTAGGAGATATTTGTGATGTTAACAGTTACAGTTAGAAATAATTATTTTAGATGATCAAAAAAAGAGCAAATTCTGAGAAACAAACACTTCACTGATTTCTTGTGATTAGGGATTGGAAAATCAGTTCCAGGAAGTAAAAATCCTGCCACAGTTTGGCTTTCGCTTAACAAGTAGGTTAACAAGATCCTTTGACTACAGTTCATTCGAAGCACCAGCGTCTGAAGCCAAACTGTGGCATGGGTTTTACTTTCTGGACCTGGATTTCCCATCTCTGCTAGTGAGAGACCGCAGGTTTTTTTCTTTTCAGGGCCAATACCAATCTTGTTTATTAACAGACAAGGATAAGTGATTGGAGCCAATATTCATTTTTAGTCAAAGAGTGACAGATATTGGCCTCAAAAAGTGAATTTTGTTGAAAAACTTTTTTTGTTTTATATATATACATCTTATAATGTACCATGCTGTGTATATGATGTATACATCATATACATCTTTGATATGCGATTCCCAACTCACAAAAGATTCAGGGAGCTCCCAGGGTCATAGACACATCTTAATTAAACAAAAACATAAGTAAATAGCACCCTACAGTACAGTTCAGCAAATAAAATTATTCAAAATAAAAAAACAAATATATATTAAAATTTGACTCATCTTTGTTTAAATAAAAAAAAAATATATTAAAACATTCTGAGTGTTCCCAGGGTCGGCACAATCAGATAAAATTTTCTGAGTTATTTGAATAAATAGTACTCTGAAATTATCAATATTGAGTTACTACAAAACATCAGATTAAAAAAAAAAAAAAAAAAAGTCAAAGTCAAAATTGATCAAAATGTTGAATATTGCTGAGCATAATTGGCCGGGCCTATAATCAATTTTGTGTGTATTGACGATGACAACAATGGATATGTTTTTAGTGTAGTTCTGCTTTACCATTCAAATGAACATATTTTGAAAGAATATTTGCAGAGCGCACATAAGCATGTAGATTAGAAAATAAATAAATGGACTTTGCCTCCAATGAGCATCAAGCCATTCATCCATTGATGTTCTTTTCCTCATAGGGTCACCCTGAGTTAAACCATATCTCAGCTGAATTTATGAGAAGTGGAGTACATCTCAAAATGGTTGGGAGCCAATCGTAGGAAAAATGAATCTACACAGACAGACATGCATAAACCCAAACGCTGCTGTTCGAATCCCAGATTTTTGCGAAACCAAGACGAAATTATTTCAAAGCTATATACCTGTGGATGAAATTTTGATGCTTTCTGCTATAATTCAAAACAACTACACGCATACATATTTTCCCTCCTGACATGGTGGCAATTGGCCTGGAAACCAATCACAAAGCCAGTTGCGGGGCATGCAGCCAATGAGTCCTCTGCTCTCTCCAGCAGTCAAAGCTGTCAGGGTGAGAAGAAGCCTGTGGGAGGCAATGTGCACACAGACTCATTCACATGCGCACACACAATATGCTCCAGGTTGTCACTAATTTATCAGCTTTTTCACTGATGGGATATGATTCTCAAAAACAGTAGATATTCTTCTATTTTCATGTTTTTTTTTTTAACTTTTTAAGTTTGTCAAAACAGAGGACCATGAAGAGCAATATATTCCATGCGGCTCACGTAAATAAAAATATAAGCCGTACACACTACTGATTTGATAGAAATATCATTCTAAAAGCGTTTCCAAGACATTTTTATGTCATCTGTGAATGTCAGTTCCAAAAGTTTATGTAGTAGAACGTGACCGGTGTCGCTGGTGCACCAGGTCGGAAGAAAATCGTTGCCAAGGCAACGCGCCAGCAGGCAAGTAAACGCAGCCAAGTGCTAAGATGGCGGCCGCAACGTCAATTATTGAAGAGACTGCAGAAGGAGAGTGGGGAGCAGTGAGCTGTACCCTGAGATGCTGGGTCACACTGAACCCATTTCCATAGTGACGCAGACTGGCAACATGTGCCCTGCTCACATTCACCATGGCAACGTGGCAACCATAGCATTCGCAACACATACCAGATGCTACACACACTAAGATGGCTGCCATTTAAATGTCCTGATCAAAGAACAGCTTACAAAATATTTTACGATCAACATCAAAGAAATGAAAAGTTGATTCGGACCAAAAGGAACAGCTCAATTTAAAAGCAGTCAAAATGCATTGTTGTCGATTGTGCGTGTGTTTGTGTGTGAGAGAGCGAAAGAGAGAGAGAGAGAGAGAGAGAGAGAGAGTAAATGTGACAAACATATCAACATACATAAATACATTTAATCCTTCATCTTCATCATTTTGGCTTGTAGGGATTTCAACCTCTGACCTCTCCATGTTGAGAGAGCCTGCGCAGATATGAGCTCATGCGGCTGCTGGGTTACATCACAGGATGTGTTCATACCATGATTCATTTCATATGAACTGCTGCTCACTCAAATGGTGATGACAGACAGACAGACGGACTAAAACTGAAGACTACTCATGCTGGCCAGCCCTGGAATGGAAAATTCACCGTATGTGCCAGATAGAAAATGGTTATGGGATGTAGCTGTCCAAGACTGCACGTTTCTCTGGTGACTAAACTTATTTAGCAGTTTTCTGCCATAAGAAAATAATTTTGTCTAGATTAAATTTGGCATCTATATTATTTTTCCTGTACCATTAATACCTTTAAAGTATATTTTTCCACTTGCATTTGACAGCATATGTGCTCAAGGGTCAGGTAGCGACCAATCATGTCTTTTTTTATGTTTGTCATGTAACTTTTCTCAACTGAACCGTGATAGGTTGTTACCTCAGCCCTGAGTTCATCTGATGTCATTTTTAGTCGACAAAAAGTGATGAAATGTGTTTTGGAAGGTGATTTTTTCCATGAAAAATATCATCAAATTAATTTTAGACTAAATTTGAACTTTTTACTGATGAAAATTGTAATTATTATCCCTATACATAGCATTAAACATCATTTGTGAATGGATATTGAATATTTGCGCTGTTATTTATAGCAATGATCTGAAGAAAAAAAAAACATTCAATATAAAAAGGGAAAATTGTGAAATCTGAACCAGTACTCTTGTGTTTGTAACTGCACAAGTGTATCCTTTCAATTCCCAAATCAACATCTGATCTAAATTTTTCAATCTGCTTCTGCAAAGCTTCATCTCAGTCCAACTACTTTAGTTTCTTTTGAAGCCAATTCAATTATACTAAAAAAAAGACTGAAAGCCAATAGGCTGAATATTAAGCTGGTAAGGCAGAGGTGAAATTGATAAACCAAAGCCAAAGGATATTGCACACTCATTTCTCTAGATATACTCGAACAGAGGCTGTTCCAAGATCTTGACAGTTTAAATCACACACACCTTAATTAGTTCAAACAGATAGCTCCTCTGAACATGCCATTCTGATCCTGCGCAACCAGAGTGAGCCATGAAAATGTTCATGAGAAATAGAATACTGTTTACAACCCTAACATGAATCCTCTGTTAACACTTTTTTTCTGTTAACCAAATTAAGAGTGCTGAATTAAGATTGCTGCTTGAGGAAATGTTCAAGCATCATATAGTAGCAGGGTTGTCTCTGTTGTCTTTGTCTTTTCTCAAAGTTATACTATAGTCTCCAATTCCCTGCTAGCATGAAAAAGTTGGTCTTTATTGATCTCAAACAATAATAAATACACTGAAAGTAAACAAGAGATTCATACAATTGTTAGGTTTGCGAAGGGGCAATGAAGTCCTATCCCTTCCTTATGATCAATATATCTTTCATAATATCTTTCATAACTTGTTTTCTTCAAAACATATAAAAAAGAAAATAAGTTAACAGTAATGTCTTTTTCAGATCTATATTAAGATTGTTCTCAACCTCATAAACTTGAAATGCACATGTTTCTCAGGCTTGGACGGACAGAGGGATGCTTTAGATTATGTTCCCCACTAATATGACATTTTCCTGGTCTATCCATAAACATTTTCTGAATGTTTTCTTTAAGAATGAGAATGAGAAGCGCTTTATTGTCATACAACTGCACAAGTACAACGCAACAAAACTGGCTTAACTTTAAGATAACCTTATTGCAGGCTTTAGTACAAGTAATCTGAGCATTTTTAAATGTCACCAGATCCATGAATTTTAAAATACAGTACATGGTTACAAAAACAACAAATTGTTAAGATTCTCAGCATGATGTGATGATGCAATATGTAATTGTTTTGTAAAGTGCTTAAATAGATGTTCCCCAGACTTCAACACAATGAGTGTATAATATACACTGATTTAAAAGATTCCTAGCTTTGCACAAAATTTCAGTATTTATAGCAATTAACACATTTCACATGAGGTTTCCAACAGAGCTTATGATCTATTAACTCTTCCACTGCCAGCACAGTAAAAATGGATGTTTGGCTTCTATAAACGCTATTCACAATAAATCAATTGACACTCATAAATGTAATGTTAAAATGTTCTACAAAATGGCAAATAGTTATTTACTACAAGTATTTCATTTTTTATGTTTCTGTATAAACTGTTGATGTACAGCACAGATGTCATATTCAAGGCCCGGGGCCAGACCCAGCCCAGCAAATTATTTTATGTGGCTTGCTAAATGCTTATTTGACTTAAGGTCTCTGGCTAAAATACTTTGCAAGTTACAAACGCAAGTTGTCTTCAACTTTTAAAATTTTGTGCTGAAAAAAAAACAACAGTTTCTTTCTTCCAAATCTCTCTTTTGAACAATTTTTACCAGCCTGTGATTTTGAAACTAGCTAAGTGTGTGACGAACACACTTAAAATGTATTTGAATCGCTGTCATTTTGGCTACAATGTGACCCAGTTTGACACCGCTGAATTGTAGCGTGACAAGTAGAATAGTCATTCACTGCAAGGATAGTAAAAATGGATCTTTGACGTCTAGAGCCATCAATGGTCGTAAATGAGTTGACATCCATTAAGCTCATTTTATAAATCTTTTAAGATTACATTTTGTTCATTTTCAGATGGATATCTGAGCTTATTTTCTGATTTTGTTGGTTTAAATTAGGTTCACAAATGACTTATTTAGCTCAAACCAATCCTTTAAATTATGCATTTTCTTAGGGACTTCTTTTAAAAGCTGCTGCAAGTGAGAACAAGTGTTAAGTAATACTTTTAAAAGTGTGATTTAACAACGTTCACCTAATCTGCTGATTGTCTATTCACTACCTGCATGGTGTATTGGGAATCTGTTAAACGGCATTAAAAAACAAGTGAGCTGCATTGTGCTTAAACAGCCACTATAAAGCCCTAATAGCCAACACATGGAAGCACACTGGTTGCCAGCAGCACAATCAGGTCTTCGTTATTAGGCTCACACTGGAATAACAAAGGAAACAGATCAAAGAGCTGATTAGCGGGACACTTTGGATCTGTAGCATTCTTCTACGTTTTCTTTTTCTTTGTCTTTCTTCTGAATCAAACCTAGCCACACACTTTGCTACATAGCACATTTAGGAAGCACCTGTGTGACTGTATGCTAAACATTGCCGTCCCATCTCACTGCGCTGCAACCCGTTACAGTTTTGTTGTTTTTGTTTAAAGTGTGACAGCTGTCCAGTGATTATCTGCGAGACCATGCAGGCTCTCTAACTGCTTGCCACAGCATGACTGACCCATTAAACACACTCCCCAACAGAAAAACACACAGACGTATGCTTAACAAAACAATAAGCGGACCGTTTTCCACGTCGACAATAAATACTGTGAATTTTATGTGTATGTGCCAGTGTGTAGTTGTCCACAAAGTCCATCCACACTGTAAACAACACAAAGAGACGCACACAGCTACGCTTTGTTCTTGAGCCAAAAATGTTAACTTACTTAAGCTTGCTTTCCTGCAGGAAAGCTTGTGTTTAGTACATATATGAGTATCGCGTCTACACACTGTTCTCAGTCCAATGGCAGTATGACAATGTTGGATATTTTCATGTGCTTTGCAAGTTATTATTCCTTACATACTCAAACAAAATTAAATGCAACATTTTAACTGCTAGAGGATTCATTAAAAAAGAATGTATGTAAAAAATAGAGAGAGGAAAAAAAAACATATTTTCTGTGGATGAAAATACGTAGGGCTGTTCAGATCCAATCCCGATTTTCAGACGATTGGAATCAGATTGGTATAGGCAGTGCCTCTCGAATAGTGGGGCGGGGACGCAAGGTGATGCCGGGGAGGGTGCGGATGACCCAATGGAAAAGGCTTTGTTTTTATCATGTGTAATGTGAAGTTTAATTGCAATAAAATAAGAATTTTCATCTTTTTTTTAAGTGTCAGGCACTTTGATGCACTTGGTTATTTTTTTCAGTTTTAGACTAATTTGTAACCTGTATAAACATTATAAAAAATAGTTAATGGTTGTTGAAAGGTGGTTTCGGTTTATCCTTACAATTTTTTTTAAAGATAATAATCTTTAATCTTTAATTTTGTCAAAATATAATGTACCCGTATATACAGTACAATATATACAGTATGGAAGGGAAGTTGCAATTTATTTTACTTTATTTATTCTTTTCTTTTTTTTATTTTACTTCTTTTATTTTGTTTTGTTTTAAGGGCTAGAAAAGTTCACAGATATTGCCGAAAGAAGATTTTGCCAAAAGCAAAAACTATTTATGTGTATCATACGCAATATGGCAAACTAGCAGAAGTAAACACAGGCAATGGAGGAACATTTGAATGTTTCAGGCTACTTGATTTAAACCACTGCTTCACTAGCCATATCAAAGGTTTTGTATTTTTTATTAGAAAAGCAAAGTTAATGTATTTAGTTTTCAGTTAGTTTGTTCAAATACAAGACATTGTTTAAAAAAAAAAACAATTAAATGGAACATTTGAAGAATTATCTTTCATCATTAAAAATATCATCAAGGCTGTTGTATTGGCATGACTTTACTCCGGGTAGAAATCTAAAAAAAATGCCGTTAGCAGTAAATTTGCCTGATCACAGCATATTGGTTAACAAAACTGTATTCAGGCCATCACTGAGCAGGTAAAAGCAGGTGTGATGACATCCACAGTGGCTGGCAGCCTGGCTGGCACGGGTTTTGTTCCGTGCCGTTAAAAGTCCTTTGTACCTTGATGGTCTGTGCACATCTCCAGTCAACCAACCGGATAAATGAACCATCATCATCATCTGCTTCTGCTCTTGCCTGTCTCCGTCTGCCAGCTGACCTTGATTTTCAGAGGTTTGAGCAAGCTGGCAGGCGCTCAGTCACTCACTGGGTATCGAACCTGTCACTCGCAGAAAAGGATTCTGGTCTCATTCGAGAATTGAAGGTGGAAATTCCCAGCTATTTGAACAATGCTACTCGATTCTGCTATGCGACTGTCATCCCTCACACATGGATCGCATTCCTACCTTAAAATGTGTGCATCGCTCTGTCTGCTTGCGTGCGTGTGAGGGCACATATGTGTGTTTGTACATGCCACACATTATTTGGCATTAGTGACCTTATCAATTTAATTCATTGTCAGGAAACTACATATAGTAATAGTAATATTAATAATACTTGATGAATTTACCAATTTTCAAGCAAATTCAAATCAAAACAATTTTTATTTGTATTATTTATATAGCCCTGAATTACCAAAGTCTCAAAGGGCTTCAAAGGTGAAAAGAGGTCATATTGAGACTTCTTTTACAAAAAAAGTTGTACAGAGACTTCTTTAAAATAGAAAGAAGAAAGGATTAAACAATGAGTCTGATTATCTCCGACATGACCAGCCAGCCTGGCGTTCATATCTGACAATTACATGTCACTAATGATCTTCTAATGGGCCTTTTCTCAGCATAAGTTATGGTAAGACGAGAAAATCACGAGGTTATCCATCATAGAAGAGCTATTGAATAATCACCTATGTTTGCTGTTACTCTGACTTGAAAGTCAGAGATGCCAGAGAATTAGTGCACTGCCTTTTCAAACAAAAAC
Source organism: Hippichthys cyanospilos (assembly GCF_059441005.1). NCBI lineage: Eukaryota > Metazoa > Chordata > Actinopteri > Syngnathiformes > Syngnathidae > Hippichthys > Hippichthys cyanospilos. Next base: position 5,116,092 of record NC_142383.1, read on the forward strand.
AAATTTGCACAAATATATTAAAAAAAAAAAAATCCACTTTGTGGGACTGTCTGTATCAGCAGCATCACTGTCAGATAATCTGATGCAGAAAGATTACTGTCTAAGCCAGGCAGTGTACATACTTACGCACAAACACACACGCACACACAGGCACACACACGCATGTATAAACACACTACCAAACAAATCCTAAAGACGCCAGGGAAAACCTAAACTACACGGCTGATCAACCAAATATTGAATTCACGACACTGAATTCTGTAAAAAGAAGTTCAGTATATTTGATAAAAATACTATAAATATACACTGATAAAATCCTCATTTAAAAAGAGAAATATTAACACAATGTCACTTGTCTAAAACCATACATTCTCTCTGATAGTAAAGCAAGGTCAAAGCTCATCGCTGTTCTCTATGTAGTCTTACATGTATGATTATCCCATTTGTACCTTGTATATTTAGGAATGCTATGTAATTATACATTTTCTTTAGAATAATTTTTAGCGTGGGACACCCAGTGCAAGCGAGGCAGATGGAGTCAGAGGTTTGCAAACACACACTCACGCATGCACACACACACTTAAAAATGTTTCTATTTTTAAAGTCCGCATAACATGCTGTGCACTAATTCCAGTTTACCACGCACACAGGATGTCCACAAACACTATGTACACCATTCTGAGCACATGCGTGCGCAAATACATGCAAACTCATATTTTACGTGAATTACGTATGTGAAGTCATTTAAACCTCCTCTTAAAAGGAAAAGCAGTATTAGGAAAATTAATAGTTCCTTATCATTGTCAATATAAAATAGTCAAACAGTTAACCACATGGAATAATTTCCTATTTCAATATTTTCAGTATTTTGGAAATCAAGAAAAAAAACCCTATTAGTATTTCAAGATTCAAGAGATTCAAGACAATACCAAAAAAATAAAAAATAAATAACTAAACTTCACCAGATTTGTGCTTTTTGAGCATAAAGACAAAGGTAAAAGTACCCAATAAAAATATAAATTTGTGTTCTAAAATTGTAGGGTTTTTTTTCCTCCTTTCCAAAAACATTTGAATATGACTTTATGGTACGTAGCCAATCATACTGTACATTTGAAAGCCCCATATGGAACATTTCTTTTAATCTTAGCAAGTTAAAATGTTATATTATCAATATGTGTAATTAATCTATCTATTGATTCAAAAGTAATTACATAAGGATGGTTTGGCTTTGACCTTTGACCTTTTTTGGAACAAGCACGTTGGATTAATGTCCTATAGTTAAAATGAGCAAATATTTAGCAAAAATACTTTTAGTGTTCACTTAATGTATTTTTTCTTATTTACTCTTACATGGATCATTTAGATGAATTTTGATATTTTTATTTTAAATTGGATAAAATTAAATAATACTATCAATCGGATTATCATAACGCTACTGCCCAAAAGCAATGAAAGCAGAAAGTAAACTTCAGGCGTGCAATATCGACAGTAAAAGTGTTAATTTTTTTTTTTTTTTTTTTTTTTGCTGGGGCTGCACAGTGACAAGGGACTACAGGATTTTGGCAGGCTGCTTCGGGACCCTCCTAATTAAAACTTACTGAATATTCAAATGTGGTGTTAGCATAACAATAGCCGGCTGGCCAGCCTGGTTTTAAATGAGGCCTTTTGTTTTATCCCAGCTTTCTGTTGCCTCATTAAGCTGCTGGAGCTTAAGTTAGCGCGCTGACAGCCGCTAACCGAAGCGGAGGCCTCGGCCCTCACCCTCCTCTTTCTGCTCCTGGCCTCTCCTCCCCCACGCGCACTCCCAAGCCAAAGCCCCAGTTCCAGCTCTTCAGCCTTTGGTCTCTGCGGGACCGGCTCGCGGCTGCCCCTGCACATCCGGCCAGGCGTTTCTGCCACTGCTCTCAAAGCCCCAACAACTCTGCCCCCCCCCCCTTCTGCTACGCAGCGCGTAGCCTCCACACAGCCATCCTATGCCCGAAACCCAAACTCGGCCTTGCGAAAACCTCCAAATACAGGACACAAGAAGACAAACAACATTTGGTTATCACAGCGCTTCTCTCTGATTCGTGTGTTTCTCTTTTTGCCAACAGACATGGAGTGTAAACAAGCTGTGATACAGACAGCGAGAGTGAGACAGGGGGTTGGGGGGTAAAGTGTGGCTAGAAAGGAGCTTGGCACCGGATCAAGACCGTCGGCACAATGTGCCATCCGACAGCCAGCCACCAAACAAAGCGGTGCCACACCGAGCCCTGTGGCAGCGCTGAGCTGGAGAGCTCTGTAGCCGAGAGAAGCCGGCGAGATAAAAAAAGGAGGCTGCGAGCTGCAAGGAGAAAGGGGGGCCAAAAAGTATGAGACTTTGGAAAATGTAAGAAGTGTAGGGTTTGATTTCTTGACGGAGGCCGAAGACCTGCCAAGCGTCAAGCATACAGAGGCCGAGTGTTGGTGAGTTTTTATACAAACAGAAGCTTTGTGGAAGCACGCTGAATTCACTCCTTTTACACGTTGGGTAATGAAAATAATGGATTTTTTTTTTCAAATTCAGTAAAATAGCCTACCTGAATGAAATCGCATAAAACAAATTTGTGTTGTCTCTCATATCAGCTTTTTGTTTTATTAATTATGGCAATTGCTTTTCTTTTTATTTTGTTTGTCCAAGATGAATGACAGTGTGATCTCCATCGGCCTTTTAATGCCAAAATGTGCCAGTGCAATACGTTGAGAATTTGTACATCCCGATTTTTTTTAATGGATGAATAATTTTTCTAAATGTCAGGTTGTAAATAAACATGACAATTTATTTCCTTCTAGCACGAAAAATGGTGACATATATAGGGGACAGATCTGAGGAGAACTAACACGTTCCTGACAGGTGAATGTGTAGAATATTACAACCTTCCATCTTAATTAACACCTCTCAGCTTTGCAGAAATTGTTTGAGAAACCCGTGAAATTGATCTAGTTTCCACTCAAAGTCTGCCCTCTTTGCCCCCAACTGCACTCTATCCATTTGCTGGTTTTACGTGAGGGTCAAAGGGGAGTTTAACAGGTTCATTAGAGTTCAAACACCTCATAACATTATTAAGGCCTTTTTTTGACGGGTAATTCAAAATTAAAATATAGCCAGGGTGTTATTTGGGTGCTGAGAAAAATCTGAAGGGACAATGAGCAAGAAAAAATTGAACAACAAAATAAGGAATAGCAAATAATACTATACTGGCATTATTTCACCGGTTACAATTATTTTTCAGCAAGTATAATTTCGGGGCAAAAGGAAAATGCGGCATTTGATTAATGCATTACAAGGCCAGGTTGAGATTACTGTTAATCATAAAAATATTGCCGTTTCAAAAATAAATACATACAATTAGAAAACTTTCTCGATATTTTACACGCTAGTACCTCCAGTCGACGGCAACAAAAGCCATGGTCCTTTGCCCAATAAAGCTCTTATCTATTTCGAATTGCACGTCCATTTAGATAATTTGAAATAAGTGAAGGGGAGTGAAGGGAAAATAAATCTGCGGGTTGGATTATTCCGATTTAGACTTGCGAGCTTGATACGCAAAACTGCTAAATGATCTAGAGAAACGCAAGCTCGGCAAACACGCTAGATTTTACGTCCTGTCCGGAACTTTCCCCGTCACGCACACACGCGCGCGCGCACGTGCAAACACGCGCGCGCGCGCACTTGAACTCGTCCCAATAACACAGAGGGCCAGCAAGAAGTGACAGGAGCACCTTTGACGCGCTCCAAGTTAGAGCGTGAACTCAACACGGTTCACATTCACACCTCCTCGATGCTCACGTGAAAAAGAGAAGACAAGAAGAGTCCTTACCGCTTTGCCATTGTAGTAGTACATCAGCGAGCTGCCTGTCATCCCCGGGATGGTGTACGCACAATACATCGTTCCTGGCCTCCGCAGAAACAAGTAAAGCTCGACTTCTCCCCTTCTCTCTCAGCGCTTCTTTCCTGTTTACGCGCTGTCTCACTCTATGGCTTACAATTTTTTTTCCCCTGATCGCCTGCTGTCCTCGCGCCTTTTCCGCCCGAGCCTATTTTCTCTATGGAGCGCGCTAACTTTGTTATGATGTCAAACTCTTTCCCGCTCCGCTCGCGTGTCCCTGCCTGCGCGCTTTTTTTCGGCCGACAATTCCTTCAGTTGCATTTTCCCATATGGCCGAGCCGAGGCGCGTGGAATATGCAAAGTGGGCAGGGAGAGAGAGCGCGCGGGGTGCCCCTCCTCTCTGCCTCCACCCTCCACCCAGTCCGTCGCGCGCGCGCGCGCGCCGAAATAAACTCGAGCGGTTTAAACCTGCACGTAGATACGCGCGGGCACGCGCACGGTTGCCTCACTCCACTCTTTTAACTTTCCACAGCGAAATCTGGAAACCACCTCGCGTCACCCCCCCTCCGACTCCCTTTGAAGTGGGACGTTCACTTTTTCCACTCTCCCTGTCTTTACTTTTATTTATCGCCGTTTCTCTTCTCTCTTCCTCCCTTCGTTTCGTAGCACTTCTCTTACACCTCCGACTTCCCTTTCACGCACTGTATCAGTTCCACTGATTTGGGATTTGGAACAATTTTAAAATATAAATGATTGGCATTTATGGAAATGGTATTCGCTAACTCAAAGCAAGGAGGTCGGTCGCTTTAAAACAATTTGCTGAAATGCTTTTCTTTACACGGGACATATTTAAGGTCTTTCGGCGTAACAGGAAATCCAGTTTTCACATTTGCAAAACAAATATGCTGTTAAATTGCCCAAATTAAAATGTGTGCAAAAAGTGCTGCCTTGTTTTTTTTTTTTTTCACAGTTTATTTCATCCACTTCTTGCCTTCTCACAGTGTTCTATTGCCATTGAATTTTAAATAAGAAAATATTAAATACGTTAAATTGAAAATCTATTGGCATCTGTTTTAAAATCAATTGGAATCTGTTTTTACGCGAATACTAATCTGATTAATTTATAATAGCAATATATCTGTAATATAATGATAATACCATATATATATATATATATATATATATATATATATATATATATATATATATATATATATATATATATATATATATATATATATAGTATTGTGTGGACTATTTTTAATTGCGAAATACTTTTAATTGTTCTCATTTCAATTGTTTCAAGTATGAGCAGTAATGAGGCAGAAAGAATGTCAGAGTTTTTAACAATACAGCATGTTATTGTCACAATTGACATTTGCCTTGCAACAAAGTACAGCACCACCAGTAAAGTTCTATCATATTTGAGGGGGTGATTATGGAATGCCATTATTCCGTCATTTGTCACAAAGTGAGTTTTAACAGTCATTTGTGATTTTTTCTTTTTTTTTTTTACACATTTGACTGTTAAGAATTACAGTGTTACTTAACACTGAGTCAACCTAAATGTTGTTGATAACCCTGCAACAAATTCCTTCTGATCAAATTCACTAGTATCCGTTCAATTATGATCTTACCATTAATGTCAATATGTGTGTGACATGAAAATCAATTTGATATTATCCTGTTTAGAAAGTAGTTACTCAGTGTGATTGAAGCCAATGATTTTTTTTTTTTTTTTGCTCACGATTTGCTTACCGTGTTTATATTCTAGTTATTCTAATTAATCTGACACAAACTGTGAAGAGTCTATCTCGTCTCGTTGAATATCAGCAGACAGAGGCAGGATGTGATTAATAAGACAAAGGTACAGTTGTTGACTTTTGAGAAATTACTCACAAAACAATATTCAAATGAATCCACTGTGAGGAAGAAATACTCAAAACCAGATTCAATTATGCAATTTGTGATGAGAAACACCATCTGTTTTTGTTTTATGTATTTGGTCCTTATTTTTGGTCTTTTTAGTTTTATGGTCAAATGAGACATAGGGGTTTGTTTTCCATGACCTTCTATTTTTCTTGAACAATGAAGACAAACATTTCGTATAAAGGGATATTGACAGCATGCTTAAGTAAATTTTCATTGGTCAGATGTTTTTATGGTAATTAAAGGAATGCTTAATTCTAAAAATCCACTGTAAGAGTGACTGACATTCAGAGTTGTGTGGATGCTAGAAGCATATAACAAATTTACTACAAAACAAACCAGGTCTTGAAATGTATGGCGTTATATTTGTGCCACAATTGCGATCGCGCAAAAAAAAAAATGAGCGTAGAAAATAAAACGGAGCGAGCAAAACAGATTTTGAGCACAGATAAAAAAAATATTGAATGGAAGTTCCTCGCTCAAAATTCCTTTTTGCTCTCTCGCGATAGCCCTCACTCGGAACGAGCAAACGAGAGTGCGTCAACAAGGACTTGGGCTGGACAATGTAGACTTCTTTGGAAAAAATGTATGGGCATTACTTTTAATATTATTATTATTGCTGTATCGTATCATTTAACAGAACTACCTTGTTAGTTTTTGTACTTTAATGATATAAGCCCACCTCCTCTCGCCCAAGTCGATGTGATGCACATTCTTGAGCAATGAAAATTAAAGCAAAGCCTATTACACACACATACACACAAATATAGAAAATCAATTAGCACAACAATAATAGAAGTCTGTTGTTGTGAATTGTAAGGTTCACAATGCTGTGATAATATACTCTGAATGGCCCATGCAACCAGTGAAGTTTGTTTTATGCAAGGCTCTTACTCCATACAGGAATCCTCTGATAGCAGTGTTTTCAGCGACAAAGGAATGTAAATTGTCAGTATCGGTGGCAACGCAAGATGGCCGCCTTCTAATTTCATCTGCAGGATGCAATGTGCGCCTGGCATATTGGCAGATGACCATTGGAACTTCTAGTTACACAGAAACAAATGACAAAAATGGATTTTCTCATGACATTTATGCAAGTGCAGCTTCTTCAAAACTTTTTTTAATCGACTTCTACTTAATAAGTAATGGATATCATCTTTCTAGCCATATGTCACAGTTTACAATAAAATATCTCCTCGATTTTGAATGGATGTAATTACTGTAGTTATGTGCGCGCTCTCTCTTCCTGCTTTGATATTATTCTTCCTGTTTCTCTACAAATGCCTCTGAGAAGCTGATAATGCGCATCAGATGCACTGATTTCACATTGAACTTCGGGGACTTGCGCAAATCTGAAAAGAAGTGTTAAATTAAAGAAGCAGATGCTTACTACCTATGCTATTATCCTACCTATAATAACCAATCTGTAAAATTAATAACACCTATGGAGCCACTTCTCATGGTTCAATGCAAACATTTTAAGAGAAACTTTCCTAAAGAAAGCCCGCGTAATCCAAATCATATTATGTGGCAATGGTTTAATATCAATCACCTCCCAAACTTACAAAATGCTGATGGGATTACTTTGACATCACCCAAAATGTGGCAGAGGAACCACATAAGGGACCGTTTTGACATATAAAATGAGTGGGTTTTGACAAGAATAAAAACAGGAAAAAAAAGATGGAAGTAAAAATGGGAGACAAACAGAAGACAGATGTACTTGCAGTCACCACAACAGACAAGGCAGCGTATTAGTCTCCCTAAATTTCATTTTAATATTACCATCACTCATTCTATGAAAACAAATAGTAGACTCCAAAACAAGCTAGCAGACCTCCCAAACCCCTCTTGCTCTCCTTCTCTGTCACTCGGGCTCTCTATTGCTCCCCTCTCTTCCTTTGGCTTTAATTTGATTAAAAAGCGAGCTGCAGGAAGGGGAGGGAGGGCTGATGCACATCTAATAAGTGGACCATCTGTCTGCAGCACTGGCAGCCTCCCAGCATTGTACCCAACCAGACTGAATGGGAAATGAAGAGCGAGATAGAGGGAGGGAGGAATGAAGATCAAGGGGAAAAGTATATAAAACCCAAATTAAAAAAAAAAAAAAGGTGAACTGGTTGAAAAAAAATAAGCAAAGGCGCATTTTCAGTTCTGTATAACGACTGCCTGCATGGTCAACAAACCTGCAGGAGCGATGGCAACCAGTTAGAAGGACAAACAAACGAGAAGGGCAAAGGGACAAAAATGGGACCAGGGAGAGGGGCAAAAAATAAAGAATGAGAAAGAGAGAGTGACGCAAAATAGTAAATGAAGGCGAGACAATGAAAGCAAGACATGATAAAAGGGAAAAATATTGTTCAGTGACGGAGAAATGAAATCATTATACAATAACTGAATGGGGGAAAAAAAGAAGGGGGAGTATAAGCTATTACACAACAAGGGAATGATGAAGTTGGAACGTGTGGATTTGTAAGAAGGAAAAAAAATCAGATGAGGAGAAACAGACAGGACAGCCAGCGACAAGTATGGGACTCCATACTCTCTTTCTCCTTGTCTGCCCACCATCCCTTCCAACGCTCCAATCCTGCGTTAGCTCCCACTGTGCTGTCCCACCCTTCCCTTCCCTTCCTAATCCCTCCTGTTTGTTGTTGTGAGCTTCCTCAAACTGCACCTGTGTTTGTGCTTCTGCTTCCCCCTCATTCCTTTCCTGATCTGCCCTCACACGCTAAGCTTCCTCTTATAGTCCATCCTCCTCTTAGCCCTTCCAGTTCCAGCACCCGCCACTATTACACACGCTTCCACTTGCTTCACCATTGGTTCATTCTGGTTTCCAATGATCTCTTCCTCCTCTTGTACCCCCCACACAAAAATAATTTGAGACAGTCTTCTTTATAGCAAAACGAAGGAAGACAATTCTGGCAGATTACTATTGTACATTAACCTCAAACAAACAACCTTAATACCGTTCTTGGAACATACATGACACAGACCGCCAGCTCTTCTTTTCTGAATAAAAAACAGCTCTATATTTTTCCTTTGTTTATGTAAATCCTGCCTAAAATTTTTGCCAAGAGAGACAAATTTTGGTAAGGTGAAAATATATTGGACCATTTAGTACAGTGGTGTCCAAAATGCAGCCTTTGGGCAATTGTGGCCCACCATGCATTTGTCAGCGTGCAACTAGTGAAAATGAAAGAAAAAAGAAGGGCAATATGAAAAGGGGGGGTGGGGGGGGGGTGGGGGAGCCCACCCTACCATACCAACAAAAAGTTAATATGTACATTGTAGTGTCAAGCTGTTTTCAACTAAGTAACAACAATGGATTTCACCAATTTGTGTTTGCTCTCTTTTGACTGTGGAATGCGATCACTGTTCAGTGCAGAACTAGACTAGGTCACCCTGGAATCTTAAAATCCTAAACTATATCATCTTAAACAGAAAGTTGTTGGGTAGCAGTTTATGTAAAGGAAAACAAAACTAAAAATGATTTTGTTTGCTTGATTTCATCTTAAAGTCAAACAAGACCTTGCATCCATCTGTTTCTCTGTTCACAAAAATTTAGACAACCCTGATTTAACGGCTACATATATATATATATATATATATATATATATATATATATATATATATATATATATATATATATATATATATATATATATATATATATATATATATATATATACATACACATACACGGTTCCTGGATTTTCAGTCAAAGTCTGAAAAAAGTCTTTCTTGCTCCATACTTTGCCATTTAACTTTGAATTTGTTGCTTAGATACAACTTGGTGGTGCTAATAAGCTCACTTTAGCTGTCAGTTAGTCACAAGAAATCCAATACAGTTATGATAATGAGGTTCTCCCCGAAGCTATAAATAATAAGGGGTTGTTTAATTAAAGGCACATAAAAATAATTACAAAGTGATTGTTAAGTAATTAATGAAGTATTTACAAGTAGGAAAATGGTCTTTTTAACACGAATAAGTAATAATGTAATGTTCATATTTTTCAGTCGTGCTCACATGTCAATGGATGACATTAATTGGTGGCAGAATAATGTCTGACACGGCAAGTGCAATGAATTTGTTTATATGCTGTACAAGACGAAGAGATTGAGCAACTAAAAGAAGATTGTGTTTTGCTTTTTTTGCCGCACTTTAATCAGGCTTAAAAATAACGTATGGCCTCAGCTAATTTTCCTCGAAATATAGACTGAACAGTAGACGAGTACACAAAAGTGTTTGGAGAGGGTGGGTACGTGTGTCTGTGAAGTGAGTCTTTGAGAGTCTCAATAAAGTGTTTGTGTGCGTGTGTGGCATCCATCGGAAAACTCAGTGAGCACAGAGCCGAGCTAGAGAGAGGCAAACGCACGCTGCTGCACGCTAATTATGTATGCATGATTTAATCTGCAACTCAATAATATGCAAATATATTCATATGTTAGTTTCTTAATTAAAAATGCAAAGCAGCCCTTATGGTGATTTTTCTGTGATTTTCCTTTCAGCCTAACAAACGGAACATTTTGGGAAATTCTACAAACTGGAGGGGAAATGCTATGGTGGGGGTTAAAAACAAAAAGGAAAAAAAGTGAACAACTTCCTCTTGTAACTTGTTGAATGAAAACTAATGTATGGGAAAACCTGTTGTGTTTGTAAGAAACTTTTACCTACTTGTGAAATCACATTTGATGTCGAGGAAACACATATTTAGTTCTTCGCATGCAGAGAGCGTGTTTTGATCGGGATGGAGATTTTGTCAATAGTCAATAAACTTTTCACATATAACCTTTTTGGTTGTTCTGTTTTTGTTGTTCTTAGTGCGTGTCTGTTTTACTTAGTCCTGACTATTCCTGCCATCATGTATCCCGTCCATACCCTACCCTACTATATATATATATATATATATATATATATATATATATATATATATATATATATATATATATATATATATATATATATATATATATATATATATATATATATATATTAGCTTAATTTACTAGATAATGGAGGTATTTCTTTAATTTCTTAACTTTTATTTGCATCTACTGGCTTACGGCCAACCAATGTGATTGTCACTGACATCAATTTGCATACAGAACGATGGCGCATTCATTCATATCATACCTAAAAAGCAAAATAACATGAAAGTCTTTACATACTTAACTATTTTAAATATTGGTTTTTACTTTATATGGTTGTGCAATTTATTTTCAAGGACGATAAAAGCACAAAGAATTAAACAGATAACAAAATAATCCATTCCAGGGTCAAACTGTCACCGTCATAAAACGTTGATTAACTATTAGGCTGTTTAATTCTTTAATATTTCATCTTGCCATCCAAGTGTAAAATTAAGATTGTCAATGTCAAAGGTATTATAGTGATGGAATTTATGTTGCAGATGTGGCACACGTCCCATTTAGTAATGTTCTGAACCCGAAGTTACCCACTGTTACATTTAGAGACATCTGTCTTTTTTTTTTTTTTTTTTGTACCAGTTGTCCTCATCAAGGTTGCTGGAGAGCTGGAGATTGTTCCAGCTGACATACAGCAACAAGAAGCATTCACAGTCACATTTACACCGACCAACAATTCTGTGTCTTCAATCAAGCTACCATGCGTGTATTGGAATGTTGAAAGAAGTCAGTCATTTTTTTCTAGCAAATGATTATGCATGTAGACTTTCAAAGCACTTAATTGGAAGGTTCGCTGTTATTATCCTGGTAGTTCCATTTTCCTATTAATCTGTACACAAGGATGTTGTGTCATTTTAAGATTTTAAAAAAGGGGGGCACACACTGTTGCTTTTATGTTCCTTTGATTAAAAAAATGGTAATAATGACTGGCCAATTCGGAGGGGGAAATTTATTTGCAGAGACATATTTAGCAGCAGTTACAGCTGTAAACATCATCAACTGCTTAACAAGTGCTGCAAATAATCTCATGTTTTTTTTCCCTCGGATCACAAATTCTCGAAAACAGCTTTTGACAGCTTGTCATGTTAAGATCACAGAGCAATTAGCTGTCAGCAGGCAACACTCTCTGAACACTTTGCTGGTGTTTAGCACAAGGTAACGCTCAGTGAGAGCTTATCATCGGGATAATCAACTGAAAGGGGAAAAACAAAGCTTTTACTTTTAGTATAAAGATAACACTGTTTCTGACATGTTGACTAAATTGACAATAAAAAAATCTGAGATGTAAAATTTTGTTTTCTACATTCTAAATAAGACAATGCATGTTGAACAGCATTTGTTTAAGTAACCACAACCACGTTTTGATATGTGTGGGTTTCAGTAAATGTTTCCATACGTATGTGCCTCACAATACAGCCAAATGTGCTCAGGAATGCACAGTGAAGATTCACATGTGTGACAGGCCTTCATGCTGCATATGTGTGTGGGAGAGAGGTCTGTTTGGATGACACAAGGACAAAAAATATCTCCAGACTGAGATGGCTTCATTAAAATCCAAAACAATTTTTCAGTGAGGTGACAACAAACTGTTAACCAGGCCTAACGTGAATCTCAAGCACTTTGTTGGCCACATTGGTAAAATATAAATCCGTCTGTCTGATGTGTTTTTATAGTTTTGCTTTTATATTCCAATTCATCCTACAAGAGCAATGCCATTTATGAACGGGAGACATTTAACTTGATTCAGCAGAATAGACAAAAAAAAAAGTGATTCTTTTTCCATGGCCATTTGTTGCAAGGTAAACCATGCCAGTTATATCCAAAAGGCTGATCAAGTGGTAGACAAGGAGCTGATGGCATTGAGCCCCTAAACAGAGATTTGGCATAAGCATTCTAGTTTTGCGATAATTAAACTGAAAAAAAAAGTAAAAAAAAATATTCAAATAGGATTTATGAATTTCGCAATAACTTTGGTACTCTTTATTAAGTCTGAAACAGTAAAGAATCCGTCAAGCAAAGAGGTATGTCCCTAAATATTGCCCAGTGCTTCTCAAAGAGTGGGGAGGGCTGCCTGGGGGGGGGGGGGCGCAAGGTGATGAATCTAAGGGACACCATCATTCCGGCATCTGACCTTTGAGAATGAACATACTCCAATTTCATATAAATTCGTTTGAATGTAAATGATTAAAATACATATAATTATTTAGTTAAAAAAAACTAACTAATAGCAACATACAGTACACATTAAATTTTGTGCAAAAGCCGAAGGCAACGTTCAATCAGCCCACAAGACCATTTAGGACTAAAATATAAGATGAGCCTTTATTTTTTATTTTATTTTTCTGTGGTTTATTTCAGCAGATTCCCAGCAACTGCTGATAATTGTACATCACATGTCATGGAGGTGGGGAAGGTCAGAGAACCTCACTTAGCTACTGTTCATATTTGTAATCCATCTTTAGCATACACACCTTTTACAAGACAAATGCATTAGTAATCCAATGTCTGATACATAGATAGTGCCAAATTAACAGCAAATAGAGCACAACGCTAAGACTTGGATTACAACAAGAGGTGACATGTAAAGGCAAGGAAATTACCTTGATGAACAGTACCGAGGAAAGAGCAACATTAAGTGCCACCAAGTTTTAACCCAGGATCTTAGTTAACTTGTAGTTAGGATATGCCACGACTCTGTAATGCCTAAGACTGCCTGAAGGGGGCATGGTGGCTCACCAAACAATCTGTCCTGCACCCCATGCCCTCCAACCCTCCATCATCCCTCATCCACCCGTGGACCACTGGGGACCGCTGGCTGTTCTACTGTGCCTTCTGCAAGACCTGGCTTAATTTAATTAACGCTGTCAACTTTAAACAAACCCCTAAGTGTATGTGTGAGTGTGTGTGTGTGTGTGTGTGTGTGTGTGTGTGTGTGTGTGTGTGTGAGAGCGAGAGAGAGACTAAATATATATATATATATATATATATATATATATATATATATATATATATATATATATATATATATATATATATATATATACTACTAATAATAGTAACAATAATAAAAATAATACAGATTGCGGAAACAAAAGATACAAATATGTCAATTACAGTGACATTTAATGCAGATAATTTTGGTTATCTCTTTCATTTATTGACTTATCGTGAACATGTGTCAGATATTTTGCATTCTAATCTTGATGTGCACTCTTGGTTTTATCTCTTTCCATTTTAAACCAGTGAAATGGATCGCCATGAGAGGAGCACAGTGAGAGAATTATACAACATTCTAATGTTAGTCTAATTTTCTTTTGATTACAAAGACATCCCACGTTCTTCTCTCATGTGTGATTTAATTGTTTCTCATAGTAAATCATTGACTCAGCAAACCGAAATTGACAAACAAGAATAAATGTGAAGCGTGGGGAGAAGTGGAAAAATAAAATAAAATTCCAAGGTAACCTCAATCGCCCACACAACCTTTTACCATCAGCAGCCAGTTTGCTTCATTTGTGTGACATATTTGAAGACCTAAACAACATATGTAAATGTAAGTGATATTTACAAATTACTGTATTAATTTAAATGTTCCTTCAATGTACAAAATTGAGTTATACACTTGTTCATCACTTATTATTGCAGCCATACAATTTTCAATGGAATACTGTATATACAGTAGGTGAAAATCAGATAATATACACACATATTTGCATTAATGAATGTTTTTAGCATTACCAATTGTTACAAATTATTTAGATGTCTGTCATTCTACAATCTCAAAACAAAGCCTATGTCTTTTTTTTTTTTTTTTTTAAATTAAAGGTGTTATTTTTTGAAAGGTGTAATACAGTGTTGAGCCAACAAGGTCACAGTTCAAACCTTGAATATCCGCCAGGCACTCGGAGTGTTGAATATATGGTGTAAAGATTTGACAGAAGCTATTTCTTTTTTTTTTTTCTAAACAGTGTTAACGATTTTCCAAAGTATCACAGTTGTCCAGTCAAGGCTAGAACAGTTTTGTATGAAACCTTATCGCATTACACAGCAAATAAGCTGCGTGCTTCCTTACACAAAGGCCACCAAAAGCATCAATCTGTGAAACAATTTGTGCTTCCTCTTCCCTTTCTCTCACACACTCGCACGAGCATGCACACACACGGATGATGTAGGCCCAGAGAGGAAGAAGCGGAGGAAGCAGGGACAAAGCAAGCCGAGGTCACAGAAAGCCGGACTCCTGCTGAGCCAAATAGGCAGCTGACACCATGCGCATTCAGCAGTCGTTAAGTGATGATTAATGAGGTCAGTGTTGGTGAATAAAAATAACTACTCGCAAGATTAATAGAGAAAACAAACACAACAAATCTCCACAAGTAAAAATGATAGAAGCAAAAAGCTGGATATGTTCTAATCAAGCCGGTCATTTTCAATACACACCAGCACAAACAACAACTCTTGACCAAAAAACAAAAAACAAAACAAGCTTCAGCAACACAAGATTTATAAGAAAAAAATCTTCACTCATTTTATAGAGAAGCAATAATAAACTAAGGGCAAAAAAATGCTTGACCAGCCTATATGTGTTAAGCGTATCTCCTTTTCAAGATTACAAGATTATCATTAAATCAGTAATCGGGAACAATTTAAGGAAGAGCAAGTTCAGCAGCAGTTCAGCCACTATCTACTGAGCAGTCCAATCAATTCTTGCCAATTCACTCTGAACAGGTTCAACTTACTGATTTATGGACAAATATAATAATTTAGAAAGTTAAATTCAATGCTAATATCGATTCAATTAGAAGAACAAAAAGACAATTGGGAAGCAATTTGTCATCCCTGTAGTAATCCTGTAGAATGATGATGATGATTATTATTATTATTTTCAACCCAAAACACCAATAAGCAACCTTCTCTCAACAACCAAACAAAAGAAAAAGACAGCATCAGCTATGACTTCTCTAACAACACAAAATTAAGGTAACAATTATATTGAGGCTTTATATCACTTACTGAAGATGGCAAGCCTGGAGGGACCTTCCGAACTTTTTTGGGATGAATTTCTGAAAGAAAAAAAAGATCAAATGAATGAATGAGGGTTTAACATGCCAATTTCTTTCAAAAAGATAGTTGTTGTTTAGATTGAATCTGGCAAGAGGAAAGCACAAGGGCACACCTAAAAACTGCCTGTCAGTGTATTTTTAAAGACTGCAAACAATGGGAACAAAATAAGATGGAGAAAATACAAAAGACTCACTACAAAAAGACTGGCTGTTTTTTTCTCCCTTTTTTGCTTTGATAAAAGAAAAGAGGTTATGTTTATATTAGTTTGGATTTTCTATTCTTTCAAAGGGAGCAAAGGAGCAGTCCATTAACTGGGAAGGGGAGACTTTGATGGAAAAATGAAAGAAAGATTTTTTTGGGGAGGGTGGAATTGGCCCCGGATCATTTGTGTGTGTTTGTGTGTATTTTTGTGTCCCATCGTGCCAAACATTACCAAGGCTACACTTACACATTATTGTCCTGAATATTTTCCCTTTTTCAACCATGCCAATAAATAGATATGGCACGGAGGCCCCAAATGGACAAAATACAAGCACATTTTAAAAACTATAAAAAAGACAGTTAATGATGGTTAATAAAGACTGGATTATACAGAAATGAAGCGTAGAAAATATTTACACTTTTGCTAACTATTTCAAACTTCTTACTTTGAGGGAGCATATTTACTTTTTTTTGTATACCAATTCAGGAAAAAGGGAACAGATCAAATCAAACCAAAGAAAATTATACATTAAAAGGAAACTTATCAGTGTATTCACAAAATGCTTTGATTGTAGATGATAAATTGGAATTGGATTTCTGAAAGATGCTCAGAAAAGCCAGATACATAAGGCACTCCAATTGGTACTGTAATTTATTCATTTTGATCATGACTATGGTTCAAAAGAAAAGAAAAGAAAGCAAATTAAGGGAAAGAAAACACAGCTAAAAAGAAATTTAGTATTGTATTTTAATAAACATTAATAAATAATAAATGGCCTATACTATATATATATATATATATATATATATATATATATATATATATATATATATATATATATATATATATATATATATATATATATATATAAAACATATGATATACACCGTATATAACCATATATATATATAATACAATAATAATAATACAATTTATGCTCCACAATTTATATGCTGAGGATTTTTTCGTGGGGGAAAATCTTTATTATTCGTACGTAATGCATGTAGATCATTCATTTAACAAAAGCACCACCTTACCCATGGAGTCCATATGCAGTGGTCTTCTGCGGGGATTGGTGCCGTAGTGCTGGTAGTACTGACCGTGCGGCTTGGTGGGCGACGTGGCACCAGGACTCCCCAAACCCATCTCACCACCCAATATTGACTGAATCAGATTCATAGGATGACACAAAGGAGGGGGTGTTAATCCAACCATTTTGCCAGTAAAAAAAAAAAAAAGTTTCCAGGTGGCTGAATGTGCTCTTCACTTCTTTACGATTGTCCTCAGCCATATGAATAGGTTCTAGATTTCAACATAAATGAAAAGGCGTCTTGAACCGACTCAATTTAAATACCCAGGAAGGCAATCGCCCATGATGCATTCCAGAATATTGGCGAATTGGAAATGTCTGAACTCTTACAAGGAAAAGGTCACTGAAGCTCTGAGTTCAGAGCTCAGGAAAAAAAAAAAAAAGTCTGGCATCACATGACAATATGGGAACCTCACGTGAATTCAACATTTTAATTAAATAAATCCATCAACTGTTTGCAATGTTTGCATGGAAGCTGTGTGTGAAGGCATTTGGCGGGTTTTTATTAAATTATATTTTAAGGCCGCTGGTTCAGCTAGAACGCTATGAGGTTGAAGCTTGAAAGATCTAAGTGGGGTGTTTCTATAATTGGAGTGGTTGTTAGAGAGATCCTAATCTTTACACTTAGGTTCCCTTGAGTAAGGAATCAAAGCCCCAAACCACTTTTAGCCACCCTGATATTGTTCACTTGCCAGGATTTCCCTTTCAGGCAATAACAAGTACAACCATAGTCATTATATCAATCTCAATTTGAAGACAGAACAATAATACATCAATGACAAATATAACAATGCTAATATCAAGTTCCACTACTACTACTATTACTACAACACTAGACACAGTTTAAAACAAACAAACAAAAAAGACTTCTAAATTGGAGCATGAATGATTCAATTCAGAATAGTAGAGGATATATAACTAGAAAGGAAAAGATAAAGAATCTTTAGAAAAAAAGGGAAAATACAGCGCTGTGAAGCTATTTACAGTACCTCCATGAATGCAACATGATGCTGCTCAGTGCAGAGACTCAGATTCTAACTTCTCCTCTGTGCCGCATCTTCCCTCCTCTAACTGTGACCCTGTTTCACTACTCAGACTTTTCAAACAGCTCTCACATTGTCGCTCTAATTAAGTTCAATCATTCTGCAGCAACAAGTGCCGGCTGGGCTGATCAGGCATAAACAAGACAAAGAGGAAAGATGGATGGAAAGACTTTTTTTTTTTTTTTTTTTACAAGAGGCAGAAAAAGTTAGTGAGGAAGAAAGACGTGAAAAAGAACTAACCCCCCACCCGTTCTCCGTAAATAGACTCTTCCACTACTCCGTCAAATGGTAGACCCCCCCAGCTTTGTTGTCAAGTAATTAGCGTGCAGTGTATATAAAGCAGAGGGTGGAAGACTGTATTTGTGGGGTGGTAGTGGATGTTTTTCAGACTAATCTGAATTCTGATCAGCACATTGGCCCTCTCTGTGGCTGAAAACAAGAGTTGGCTTGGCACTAGTGAGCCAAGAAGGGCTTTTCTCATGCTAAACAGGGTCTAAGTAGGCCAATTACAGAGCCGGCCTCGGCCTCAGTGCCATTCTCCTGCTTAAAACAAAAGGGTCCCTGTCTTAAATAAAGTCAGCCTCACACACAAGAAGGAGTCAGACACAAAGGCACAAAAACTCACACACAGTCACACACACACCATCTCAGTCATCTCGCGCTGTGAGACCGTGTGTCATCTGGGGGTAAAAGGGGGTTCCCACTAAAACAAAAAGAGTCTCATTGATTGTGCTGCTTTTCTTTCTTTTCTCCTCTTGTACTTGAGCACTGAGCCAGGCCAGACGGTCGCCCTGGCAACTAGACGAGCTGGAGGAGAGACAAAATACCCATCTGTCTGTCTGACTGTCTCTCTTTACCTGCATGTCTCTGTGTCCCTACTTGTAGGTATACTGTACTCACTGATGTAGCTGTTGATACCAACTGGTGTTTGCCAGAGTGCAATCAAATCCAAGTTAGGACACCGTAGCATACGATTTAGAATTGATATACCGTAATCCCCCCAATATAAGACACACCTGTGTAAAAGACACAACCTTAATTTGGGGGTGAAATTCTGGTATTTTCTATGTTACAGTGAATAAGACAACGTCAAATGGCGAAACAATAGCAAAACAGAATAAGTGTTGTCTTTTGTACACTCATCTTTTCTATTCCTCATATCCGTAAATTAGATATTTGTTGCATGTTAAGGGAAGCGTGTTTCAGATTTCCCACATTGTGGGCGGTCAGTGAACTCGCCAGTGTAATATTGAATGCTCTCGGAGCTGTTGGTCGACACGGTTCGAGTTCATTTTACCACAAATACCCAAATTTGAGCAGCATCCGTGTTTCACCAAGTTTCTGTTTGTGTGTATACGCCAAAAGACCGCAATTAATATATCAGCCATATGGATTACCTTTCTGTTTTCTCTAATCAGTCCTCTCTTAATTGAATCAGCAGGAGACCTCATAAGTTTTTCCTCTCAGTTTTGGTAATATTCCTGTGTGTGCACAAGGATGGACTTGGACGTTGGTTCGGTCCGCCCGCTTCTTTTATTGATAATAATGCAGCTTCAGCTAACATGAGCTGCTGTTAATTGCAACAGGCACGAGGCTGACAGCCAACTGACATCCCTTTCCACTAGCTCATCCCATTACAATAATTATTGTGAGTAAGAATACGGCCGATGTAAAAATGCACATTTTGGCTTATGTGGCTGACAGATCAAACTGCCTGAAATGGTGTTGAAAAAAAAAAGCAACATTTTATTAGGTTATCGCTTATAGGACGTACCCATATTTTTGGCCTTCGTTTTCGGGAAAAAAAGTGTGTCCCATATTTGGGGAATTACGGTAAGAAGTCCCAATATTCTCCTTAGGGTCGCTGGCTAGCTGGTGCCTATCCAAGCAGACTTTTTGGCAGTAGGCAGGCGACACCATGGTCTGGTTACCAGCCAATCATAGATGAAACCTACTTGATGATATCAAAAATAGGCTTCCTTCAGGCCAACTTCAAAATAAACAATATTTTGAACAACCGCAATGGTTGTTACCCGCTAGCTTTACTCCTCCTCGCATCTCAGTTTTTATTGCCATCATATCATGTCCATAGCAACATCAACGCACTACCATTAAAAACTCAGATTCAATCGCTGACTATAGACATTAAAAAACTGCTAAGAATGCAGTCATTGTACGATAGGGCGCCAGTCACCAGTATTAGTGTTAGTTGCTTTCTACATAGTGCATTCAAATCCAGTCGGACATTTCCAACTTAGACAGAAAAAAGATCCCTATATGTATTCATTTTTTTTTTTTTTTTAATCAATCGATAAAAGCAGAGACATGTCAAAAAAATAATGGGGGTGAAATGACTGATATTTTACTTCCTTTACAATAAATGAAATAAAAATCACTTAGGTTTAAAATACCTATTCAAATAACAAGGCTTCCGTCTTCCATTCTAGTTAGTATTTTGTAGAAAAAAAGGCACTTTCCTAACAATTCAACATTTAATAGATAACAAAAAATACACTTTAATGTCTCCATTTTTCATTCTATCACTTGCAAAGCAAACTTGAGTAGAGCATGACAATTTTTTGAACATTTATGAATTGGAGTAGAAATGATAGTCAATACAATCATGTTTAATCCGAAATCATTTTGAAACAAAAATCAATTCTGAATCGATTCGTAGACCCCAAAATTAGCAACAAATTGAATCATGAGAGAGTCAAAGAACATGAAGTTAATTGTTCAAACAAAAACGATGAACTGAGAAAAATCATTCAAATGTTTTCCTCAAGTGTACCACAAAAGATTACCGGTAATGATTACACCTACGAAGTAAACAATACAATTCTTGAGTTTTAATCCTACATGGTGTTAACATTGCTACTTACACATTTGCAAGATCAAAAGATGTCCCTAGGCTAGTTAGTACTAAAATCCTAGATGGCCATTAAATGCATGCTAAATTGCGTGTTCACCCTTTTTGATTAACTTCTTCTTATCACTTTCTGTTTATCTTAACTTGCAAAACTAAAGTAGAGAAGAAAAAATGTTGACTGATTGGGTGCTTTCACATGCATTTGCACCATGTATTATAATATGTATTGTAATAATATCATAATAACATGTAATAATCCACAACTTGACAGGGTCTGTCTCTCTGTGTGCCCCGATACCAAACCGCTCGATACTGATACTGGTGCATAGACCATAGGCTACAGACCACTTACACACAGAAGTGGAAGCAAACATTTGGCCAAAGATCAAATTTAACCCAGAACATGTAAACTGCTCTTCATTTGTACATGATGTACCCGATTCATTTGTACATGTAAATGTTGTGAGTGTAAAAATATTAGTGCAGTACTTTTGTTTGACATTATGAGCTCCAAAATGCTTTGCTGAGAGTTTGGGATGTGCATCCATGTGACACTCATGCATATACACATAAAACCAGGGAACAAACAGTGGAGCCTGTTTCTTGCAGAGCTGACTAGGCTTTCTATGGCCAGCTGCTCACAAAGAAGAAATGAGAAAAGATGGATTACCAGTGAGTCTGGGAAAAAAATGGGCAGATAGACGAACTGAGCGGAACACAGAGTGTCTCTATCATGACACTCATCAAGACATATGTCTGAATGCAACTCACAGAGTTCGGTGAATTTGACCTTCAGTTAGGCTTGTCATCTTGCTAAAGCAGTGAGAACACTTATTTAGTCACAATGTATTTTACTGTTTGGTTGGTATACTGAAAACCTCAAACAAGATGTTCTAGAAGTCTGTTTAGTTTAGGCAGCACTCAAACTAATGCATTTTAGTTTTACGTAGCACAAAATGAGTCAATCCTGCTTTAAAATTTTATAATTGACCAGCAAATTTGAGCAGTTAAATTGACAAATATTTAGGTGTAAAATATGCCTCTTAGCATAAAATTTAGTTCAAACCATCATTCAAATAGTTTCTCAAACGTCATGACAGAAATGGGTGTATATGTATTTTTGCCTAAAAATGCACTGTGTAGTGCGGTTTTGTATGAAATACTGTATGTCTATCAATACATTAGACTGTTATACCAATTATTACATCACAATCAAATTAATAGGAAAAATAAAGAACACATTCAGATTTTGGCTTCATAACCGACAATGTATTGACGATGTATTGAATATTTCGCCTGTCACTCTCATGACTTTTTATAGTCACTCAGGTGTGATGATTTTCTGTGCAATCTAGAAATAAACAGTGACAGTAGAAGAGAGAGAGAGAGAGAGAGAGAGAGAGAGAGAGAGAGAGAGAGAGAGAGAGAGAGAGAGAGAGAGAGAGAGACCCATTAATTACAAGAAGATGCTGGCAAGGCACCGGCACACCTGTATGCCAGCTTTGCTCCAGCTGATACACACAAGCGCACACACACACACGTACACACACACGCAGACACACATTCACATACATTCCTAAGGGATTCAAACCCTGAGGCATACCAGAAAAATTCAAACCAGCAGAAACCTACAACTCACCAGGCTCAAAGACACTGTAACCACAAATCACATCTGATTTGCCATAACCACAGTTAATGGAAAGTTTAAGAGGTGATTAAAATTAAGTAAATCAAATCAATTCAATGACGGCGCAGTGGGGTAGCAGTTAGCCTTACAGTCCATTGGTCCCAAGTTTGTTACTCAGCTGAGGCTTTTCCCTTGTAAAGTTTGGACATTCTTTGGGGACTCTGGCTTCCTCCCACATCCAAAAGTAATTAATTGATTACTTGAAATTGTCCAGAGCTGTAGATCAGAGTGTAAAATTGATTGCTTGAGTACCGAAATTTGCTGGTGACCAGGGACGTTCTGGGCTTGAAATTCCAGCTGGGAAATATTGATGATGGAGAGACACTGATTTTAGGTCTCATCTTGGTCTGTCACTATCAAATCTTTTAAAAATGTAATAACCAATTGATTATCCCATTGAATAATCAAAATCAAAAACTACAAACCAATTTTAGTATATTTGTCTGAATAATTCATTGAAGTTGAAAGTGATGTGAGACGTTTGTTATTGTGAGCAGATATAACTTATTATTTATGACCTTCTATGTGAATTTGCATACGCTAACAGGTGCAAAGATTAGCATTAGCGCACCAGCAATCCTCATTTAAGGTCAAGAAACACTAGTACAACCATGAAATTTGTTCAACGTACGTCACACATGTAATGATCCTTCAACAATATTCAATGTGTAAACTAGTGGAGTTGCCTGTTAGCTGCTATGAGGTCAATAACTTCCTGTTTTTCCTTATCTTCTTCTTCTTCTTCTTGAGGAACAGACTGGGCATCTTTTGTGCTTTACTGCGCCCTACTGGTTGAAATTTGAACACCTAAAACCAAGCCACTATACTGCACAGTGCACATTGTTTATAGTGGCAGGTTACATACCTGGATAATCAAGCCCCTGCTCTTTTTCAGACATTCACAACTTTCTATCCTTTCTTTTGGGGAGATCAATGTACTTACGTATATGTTTTTTATATATTAAACTACTAAATCAGTAGGTTATTTTTGATGCATACTGTAAATAACATCAGCTTTTTGGCCAAAGGTGGTGCACTAACACAAGTACTAGAGCTGTACGTCAAGACGGTCTTTGCATACATATAGGCAGAGGAATGGATGGATGACGATATTTTTCATTTAAAAAAAGAGTATTTGATGACTCCTTATGACCTGAACTTAGTAAAATAAAAACATGATTTAACTTGACTTCATGATGACTACTAGTTAGCTGCTGAGTTGAGCTGCCACTGTTATCATACATAATAAATAACAAATGATAGGGTTGAGGTTCGTTTAGCCAAGGAAATTAACATGTTCTCAGATTTCGCTTTCATGTTAATGTGTTCAACATTTGTTAACAAGATTGTGTAGACTGAGTGACTTTATTTTGTTTGTACTAATGAATGAAGATGAAGAGCTTAAGTTTAATAAGGAATTTTCTTCCTACAGTTACATTATTTTAAATCTATCCATCAATTGGGTTATTTTCCTTTAAAATGACATGTACAAAAAGCACTCAAAATTTCAAGTAGGCTGAGACTTGCAGCAAGTAATGCTGACAGTAGTGACTTTTTCTGAAACATTTTTAACATGACATAATTTGAGCTACTGTATCTCCTATGGAAGACACACAAACACATGCACACACGTGTCACATTTCCACACAATCATGCACGTGCACGCACACATGCGTGCATGCACACAGACACACACGAATACACATGCACACAAACAGACACACACAAATACAGACACAAACAGACTCAACCCAGACACATTAGTTCAAAACATTCTCCTTAATAAGCACGCAATGCTTGGCTTGACAAACATATAGCAATCATTTAAGAACACTTAGAGATGATTGAGACACCACATTACTCCTCACCGTATCTAGCAATGTTTTGCATGCAATTAGTACTAAAAGAAAAGGCGGGCAATAGGTATGAGAAGGAGACAATAGGACTATTGATGCAAAAAAAAAAAAAAAAAAAAAAAACAATGACCAAAATAATACGAAAAGGGATGAAGTGGAAACAAGTCAAACAACTGTGGCGAAGATTTTTTCTTTAATAAAGTAATGCTTCAATGAGTTACAAAATAAAAGGCATTGTCGAATTGATGCCTCTTTAATGAATAATTTGATAAATTATTGTCACATTAATTTTGTGTCCACATCGGGTTATAGAAATGTGTAGAAATGTGTATAGAAATACATTGGAACAAGCATTGAAGAGTAACATTTGAAGTCACCTTTTTTTTTTTTTTTTTTTTTAAAACAAAAACTTTGAAAATTTGAGTTGGAGCCTGGATCTTGCTGTTTTATCTTTTAAGATAAGGATCCATCAATCATAGCTCATGCACAATTCATTCTTGTGAAGCTTTTGATTTTTGCATGTGTGCGAATTATCGTAAAAAAAGCACACTTGTAGTGTCTTCTCATCTATTGAACGTGTGTCTTTGTGTATTTGTGTGGTCTGGAATGTGGCTATGATAGCTCAGATATGTTAGGTGTCCGTGACCAGCTGTTCAATCTTGTGCGAGTGTACACGTGCATGTGTATGTGCGTTTGCAATTTTACACTTTCTCTAAAGCTGCCCTGTATTGAGTGCCTCCTCTAGATTTTACTACAGTATTACATACACTACTCAAAAAAGCATAGGCACTTGTTATTTCGAGCTTCTTAAGGTCAGCATTTGCGTTGCACTGCCAGTTGAAAAAAGACTAGTGGGGCTCCATAGGACATATTATTTTAAAGTTTTCGGGTTAACTTCCTTTTTAGGAAGGATAAAAGTACTAAATCCTATTGAAGACAAATGGCATGGAAATAGGATGAGCAGACCATGACACTGAAATTAAATATTTGGACTGAACTGGAATGCTAAGTTTGTGAAAAAAAAAGTAAATATTGGTTTTGCTCCGAACCCATGCAGTCAACAAACAAACAAAGGTCTCTTAATGGGTTGACCATTTTTAGGGGTTGGGGGATGGGTTAGTTTGGGGCTCCTTGTTTTGGCAGAGGTTCAATTTTCCCAGCCCCCAATAAACATTTAAAACAAGAGGGCTATTCTATAGGCCTGCCATGATCCCTGTCACATAAAAAAAAAGAACATGTACACACAATAGCAGACTCACAGGGGAAAAAATGACCAGGGAGCTCAGTAGACACAAGAGCTTCCTGAAACTTTGGGAAAGATGCTGTTTCAGAACAAGATCAAAAGCATGGAGCAGAACAATGCAACCAAAAAAAGCAATTGTAATACAGAAATCAACCAAAGGGATACCTGGGTGGTTTTTTTTGTTTTTTTCAGCCAATTTTGCTTTTTTCTAATCTCTCTGTCGTTCATGTTCCAATCAAACAACATATACTACAGACAGACATAACCAGAGCAAATTGTGAATGTAATATTAGTGCCCTTGGCAAGCAGAATGGGCTGATATTGTGTTCATTTGTATATCACTTTGGCAGCTTACAATGGCTGCAACTGGCGTCTGGTGGTACCAGGCAGCAAATGAAGCCAGTCTGAAAATGTCTCGCCTGATTATTGTGGCAAGGGACAGCTACAAAAACTACAAAAAACATATATAGTGTACTGCTGTTTTAGCAACGACTAAAAATTGAATTATAGCACTACAAATATTCACGTCTTTGGAATTTAGTGGTTGGATGGACACAATCACATGAATTCGACTATCTGCATAAATTAACTTATTCAACATGACATTCTTTTACATTTTTTCAGCCCCCCCAAATAAATAAGTGTATATATATATATATATATATATATATATATATATATATATATATATATATATATATATATATATATATATATATATATATATATATATATATATATATATATATATATATATATATATATATATATATATATATATATATATATATATATATATATATATATATATATATATATATATATATATATATATATATATATATATATATATATATATATATATATATATATATATATATATATATATATATATATATATATATATATATATATATAGGAAAAAACTTTCACAATCTTCAACTATCATGAGAGCCAAGTGCGAAACTAAAAGCTAAATTAACCCAAAACTCAAATAGTACAAATCTATTTGACTGCAGATTAAATTGAAGTCATTTGAATCTGCCAGCTGTCACCATGTGAGCTCATCTTCTCCTCTAAATGTTATTTTACTGTTTTTTTTTCTTCCCTTTATTACAAGGACAGAATTTTCACTTACTGCCAAGAATGAAGCCAAAGGATTTTGGACTTCAGCCCAGCATGTAAATTTATCTGCCATTTCCAAACAATTTCCATCAAGAGCCATTCAGACTGTGTTGCAGGATAATTTGACTGCAGCGCAGCAGGAAAATGGCCACTGATGCAGTAATGTTTGATTTAGTTCATATTTTTGTCCTTTACCATTTATTGTAACCCCGCATAAAGACTACAGCTGCATATGAGAGGTGCTTATAAATACAATGATGGATGGATGGATGGATGGATGGATGGATGGATGATAGAAGGAACAAAAAAGTAATTTAAGTGATACAAGACTGCTGACCAATATACATCAAAAGTAAAAACCAACTAAAACTAAGCCAATATTAAATACATTCAGTTGCATGTAGTTGTCAGTGTTTTGTGAAAACGACTCTCCAATAAAAACTAAACACAAAGCTTGCTTCTTTTGGTATGTGTGTGCTTGTGTCTTTTCCTGAGCTTGTCAAGGCCATCTTTCGTCCTCATGGCACAAAGGAAAAGCTCAAACCAAAGGCAGAAAGCTTTTTATTCCACGATTTTTGAAAACACAAATGAGTACTTCAAAGTCAATAAACGGGGTTGTGGGGGAATTCTTGGGTGAATCACAATTCAAACTAAAACAAGTTGAGGCTACGGAATATCAATAATCAGTTCTTTAAAAAAAAGTGTGTGAGTGAGGATGTGTGCAATTTTTTTCATTTTTTTTTTTTTTTTACATGTATTTATTTATTTTACATGATGTTATGTAGCATCATTGATACATACGTAGAGAGCTGGAGTGTTAATGCTTTTTAGGCTTGGAGTTTCATGGCTCAAACTGGCCAACTTTAGTTCACAATTTTTTAATGGAGCTCTGCAATTTTACCTGTAAAATAGCTTATAAGAACATCCATCGATCCATCCATTATTCTAAGTACTTATCCTCACGAGGGTCGCGGGGATGCTGGAGCCTATCCCAGTTGTCTAGGGTCTAGTTGTAGGCGGGGTACACCCTGCGATGGTCGCCAGCCAATTTCAGAGGACACAAAGATAAACAACCATTTGCACTCACATTCACCCCAAAGGACAATTTAAATGTCCAATACACCTATCATGAATGTTTATGAGTCTGTGAGAAAACCCAAAGTGCACGAAGAAAACCCATATGGGCATGGTGAGAATATACAAATTCCACACAGGAAGACCGGAGCTGGAAGTGAATTCGGGCCCGCTGAACTGTTGTACATGCTAACCAGTCTGCCATCGTGGGACCAGTGTGACAATATAAAATGTTGAAATGAGCAAACGGACATGATGCACTCTAAAAAACAGTTGGGTTAAAAATAACTACATTATGGATCTAAAAAGGAAGACCCCAAATTTGGGAATTTGACCCCACTTGAAAAGGCTATTGAGTCAAATTAACCAAAATATTGGGTAGGTCTTTTATTGATTGATAACTGGGTTATAATCTTTTTTAAACTTATTTTTAGAGTGGGTTTTTTGTACAAGACAACCTCAAAAATTGGGTTGTTTTGTATACAAACAAAAAGTTGGGACAAATATTGGATAATCCTTTTTTGACCCACAATTGGGTTATTATTAACCCAAACGTTTTATGAGATTGTGGTATGGTAAGCTGAGTGCACGGTATCATGTAATTGTTCATTTCAAAACTTGGTGGTATAGTTTTGGTTATAGTCGCCCCACATATTCACACAACGTATATTGCAGCGGCCCACCAAAACATAAAATTTACTCCGTCAATAACTTTTACCAAAATACTAAAATGAAACTGATAACCCAAATTAATAGTAATGGTACTTTATCTTTTTTATTTTTACAACTTTCTGGTAATAAAAACAAATATGAATGAGGCATGTCACATATACAACGTAGTTGTGACTTGTCACAAAGCAAGAGGTGCAAAATGAATATATATATATATATATATATATATATATATATATATATATATATATATATATATATATATATATATATATATATATATATAGGTTTTTTATCACTGGAATCCTCATTTATTATTATTTTTCCCATTTAACCCTTTCACTCTCGTTAGGACAATTGGTTGCAATGCGCTTTTCAAAAAATGGCAGTGGGTATGGGAATGGTAGCAACAAGATGAAATGGCATCCCAGTGTTTCATGACACACCTATCTACATATTCTAGTGGAATTTAGCAACTATTGCATATACAAGCCAGTGCTGAGCACTAATAACAAGATAGGTCTTTCTGGTGAATTAAATTAACCATCTAGTACTGCGGAAATATATTCATAATATGTGTTATATATTTGTGTTACTATAAATTCCACTGATTACTATGTATTGTATGCGTTTGGTGATCATTTTCAGTTCATTTTTTGTACATGTATCGTTGTCGATAGGATATGCGGTCCCAGTGGTATTTCTTGGAAATGGGAAGTGGGAATTTTTTTAACTAATTTTCCAAGTATCCTAGATTTAAAAAAAAGTGATAAATGTGATAAGCTTTATATTTTTTTCAAAAAAAAAAAATTGGAGTCAAAGGGTTAAACTAGGAACAACTTTGGGCATTGCTGAGCATGTAAAGGCAATACTAGGGACTTGTGTATTTTATCAGAAGGATATTTTCACATGAAATAATTACAATTGATGACTGTTGATGGACTTGAAGGCTGATTATATAAAAAATGCTGGACCTCTCTTTCAAAATCAGTTTAAAGAAGTAGGCATAGCTGATGGAAAATTAGCAATATTTCAACCAAACTTTCCAAAGGACAAGAGATCTTGATTGTCTAGGTTCAAAATTCAAGTAGCAGCTGTTGTATTGGCACCGTTATTGGGTATAGTATTATTGTACGTACTTTCAACTATAAAACGCTCGATTGCGAATGAAAGGTGCAGTGACTGGAGACATCTGTATCTCTCAGTTATTGAGCGGTTAAATAAAACGATCTAATGTCCCTCAGGGATCAATGAAGCTACATTCAAAGCACAAACCAGTGCTGAAAAGGGAGATATAATACATATTCATTAAGCTTTCTAACATCTTTTCATTCCGCTGACTTTCACAAGGACATACATTCCTTTGATAAGCTTTAATTGATTAAACCCATAACACCGGTCTGAGGCAACACAGCGGACAGGCTGACTACGATGGAACCTGGGTAACATCAAACTAGCATCTGTATGTTTTCCCAATCATCAACTTGTCTTTTATAATGGGGTTATGTAGTTTTGCAAGTACGGAGCTAATTATTTTTCAGCATTACAAAGGTTTTCACTACATCTGCCATCAAGAAATGTTCAGCTGAAAAAAACAATCCACAACATTACAATTTATGAAGTTTCACTGAAGTTAGGAAAGTTCCAACATGTCGTCTTTGTCAACAACAAAAACAAAACAGCTGTATTTACTTGCTGTGCTATAACAAAGACCAGAGTAAAGACAGTTGTCCTGTAATTGATGAACTTGTCATCATAATAAATGGATACATAATTGAATGTTTCATGTATAAATTTGAATGTTATTCATTAAAAAAAAAACAATAATGAAATTATTAAAATCAGACATGCATCTGAGAAGGTTTTTTTTTTTACTTTACCATTAAATACCTTAATCGATTCTGTTTGATGATACTGTCTGCTGGCTGTTGTATGTTTTTTTTTTAGGTGAGCTAGTTGTGTTTCAATCTGCAGTGTTTTGTCTGCCGTGTCATGTTAGCCATTCCTTTAGATTGTTGTAGCCCTCTTGTGTCGTCCCATTAATTATTTGTGATCCTGCTGTTCCAACTTTAATGATTCGTTTTTGTCACTGACTCTTGGATTACGCACTTCATTTTATTTTTTTCTTAGCAGTGCTTTCAATATAAACTTACGTTGAACGATGGTTGCAAGTGTAATTCAACTGAAGTCAAATTTAAGAGAACACCAACTATCAATAGCGACAAATACAGCATATACCAATTAATAAGGAATAAATTACTAAATGTATGTCTCGTCTACGACGTAAGGGGCATTTCAAGAATCACTGACCTGGTGGCAGTGCGGGTTTGATTCTCTGCCATATGAATATGAACTTCTCTCTGTTTTACCTGCAGACAAAAGAAGAAAGAGTGTACAGTTAGACGACGGCACAGTGTATAGTGTTTGGGGAAACAATTCAGTGTCATGAATGTGAGGATAATTCATTCCAACTGGTTCTTAAGGAACGCATGGAGACCAATAATACATAGATGAATTCAATTAGGTTTTATGGAATGAGTCATTTTTTTCACATTTTTGAAAAAAAAAAACCCACAAAAAAAAAACATTGATTTATTAATCAGACTAAAGGCTGGAACGTGCAGCAATACGGTCCACACCCTTTCCGGTTTCTCTTAATTTTGTCAATTAAGCTTTTGCAAATGTGTTTCCAGGAATGTAAATTTCTTTCAGCTTTTGTTCATTTGTTTTTTGAAATATACATTTGTTTAATGACATGTAAAAGTGTTTTCCAGTTCATTTGTTTTGCACTTCAGGGGCACCTTATGAGAGAGGCACACTATGGGCAGGTATCAGCCAGCATTTTCATATACAATTCCTGCATGTGTCTGGGTAAACAGAAGCGTCTGATAAATTGAAAACATGTGCAGGCCACCGCAGCGTTTTGATAAAAACAAAACAAAAAGAGAAGCAGAGAAAGCTAATTTCTCCTCCAGCTTCTGAACAGGCGTTCCTGCTTTCCTCGGAACTGTGGGACCACTTTAAGCCTATTTTTACCACGCAAACCTTTTTGGATAAAGCCTTAAATCTTCAGCCAGTCTAAATATCAAACCACTGCTAGTGTGTAATTACATTCTGTGGTTGGTGCAGCCTCATGCGATGAAATGAAGGGGTTTTATAGTGAGCGTGTGTGGAGGAAAATGAAGCGTGTACATGGTGAAGGGTTTGAATCAGGCATGTATAGATGGGGCTGAATACACGCCAACATGGTAGTCAATGCAGAAGAGGTTGATAATTAGAGGCGTAGAAAGTGGGAATGTGGTTGACAGTGTGTACGTCTGTGTGCATATGCGCTCTTGTGTATTTGATAGATCCAGGGGCCTCAGCTTCAGTTACCACTGATGCCAGCTGGACTGGTTTGGCACATATACAAAGAACCCCCTTGCCCCCGCCCCCTCCGACCACATACACATGCACGCTGACAATAACTGGCACACAGACCTACATGTGTAAATGTGCGCAATATACATTGCATATGCAATATAGCCTGTTATACACACATCAAACTATTTTTTGTAAATAGTTTTAGATTGTTTTTTACATTAATAAGACGAGACTCACTCCAAATATGCACTGCTTGCATTAGGGCAGGGAGGTTGGCTTTGAAATGACCATCGCCAATATATTTTCATCTTCATGTTTCATATTTCATTGCTCATATTTTATTTAAATTTCATCCCTCTTAAACAAGCATAAAGGTGGAAAGTCGTGGTTTTAGCTTCACCATGTTGCAGACTTATTTAAATGAAATTATAGTAAATTATTACACTAAAAGCATTTAAACATGTTTACCTTTTTTTAAATATACACCAGAGTCACTATAGGCTGGTGGGACTGAAAGGGGGCGGCTCTCATGTAAAACACAATTTGTTTTATTGCATGAATGAAAGCATAAATTGAATGTTTGGATGACATGGATTTGTTTCAAGGTGAGAAAGCACATGTGCAGTATGCTGCATATGTCCAATGTAAGTCATGTTGTTATATTCCACACGGCTGTATGGCCGTCTGGCTTATGTTGGATGTCGTGCTAAAGGGTCATATCATGGTGGTTTTGACTTTTATTAGTTGCTATGTCCATTAATATAAGTCATGTGTGAAATGACGGATAAAAACACCAAAGCAACGATGCGGCTCATCTAGTAATTTCTTACTGACATACTATATATATATATATATATATATATATATATATATATATATATATATATATATATATATATATATATATATATATATATATATATATATATATATATATATATATATATATATATATATATATACTGTATAGTGTAAAGCATGTTATCATAGAACATTGAATGTGTGTTATTCTTATTTTAAGAACAAACCAGGTATTCTAATTGAACACATAAAACAAATAAACAAGTCATACATTAAAGTGGTGTTATTTTCATTCTCTCATTATTAGAAAGCACCTTAAAGACATTCCTGGGGTCCTTCAAGATTTGCCCAAACCTGTTTACAATATCTTTCTCGACACCTTCAGATTTTACCCAACCTTGTTTATATAAAAGAAAATGGTTAAAATTGAACAAAGGGTATAAAACCTTGGAATGTTCCTTGGTGATTCAAGGTCATCATTGTGAATTTCGTCTTAGGAAGTTATCCTTGGCAACATAATACAAACATTTACTTTCTGTCAGACAACTGGATGTCTTCAGGACAAACTCAGAAGGAGGACTTTTGACATTTAGACACGTCTTCATGCTCTCATAGTGCAACAAGTAAAACCATTCTCAACTAGTTGAGCTAATTTTAAAGTAGACCTCTCCAAAATATGACATCACCTAAACTTCTTTGGACGGTGTCTCTGTCAATATGAAGCATGTAACTTAGTGTAGTCAGGACACAGCATGAATGACTCATGTTCCCCAATCAAGAAACATTATCATCTTTCAATGACAGACTCATCCATCATAAACTTGGCAGGAGTTAAAAGACACACCGTAGAATATACACATACTCTACATGTCCCTTCAAAGACTCCTGAATAATCAGGAACGGAAAAAGATTTACCAATTGTGAGGTCCTTTACAACCAGCAAATGCTTTCATATTAAAAATAGGGGAACCGTCCATGTTTGATCTTATACATCAAAGTCTTTCAAGTTCTCAAAGTTTTGTGAGATTTTGTAGCGTGAACTCAAAATTTTGATAGTGCTTTGAGGAAAATAGAAGATCTGGAGAAAAAGGTGTACTTAAATGAAAGACACGCTGGCTCGAGATGAGGTAGACAACCTTTCCTTAAGTTTAGAATTTTTTTATTCAAATCCAAGTCTAATGGCACAAAAAATTAAATATTTTAAATGCATATTCACAATCGTTTAAAATGACGTGAAAACAATACGTCATTCCCGATAACCAAGATTTTACAAGAAGCATGGAGCAGCCAATATGAAATAAACATTTTGCACTACCGAATTCATTCGAATGTACTTACACATACGTTCAAGGCACCTTACAATCATGCTCAAGCATACTTGCAGAATAAATACAAAAAACATTTTTCCCCATTATGCAATGGGGTATTGATTTGTGCATGTGCATACCCGTTAGCTTTATGGGAAAAAATGCAGATTGGACACAATAATGAAAGAACAAAAAGTCAATGTGTTGTGTCATTGTGGTAAAAAATGCATAATTTTTGCATTTAGCCTACAGTACATGTACATTCAAACGTAATTGCTTGTACGTTTGAATGTAATTACAAATGCCTTCAAACATAATTGCAAATGTGTCTGAATGTACAGAGTGCAAACATGATTGAATGTATTTTGGTATATTGACCGGAGTCAATATACAGTGGTAATTGTACTTACAAAATTAATTTGTTCCGGGAGTAATTTCGTAACGTGAATCTTTCATAAGTAGTAGAGATGCTTTTTAGATGTAAGTAGCTCAATCCATTTCAATCTCCAAAAATGCTCCTAAAACCTTTAAATTGCGATGATGCTGATGTGTTGGTGATAAGTGCAGTGAGAGAGAGAGAGAGAGCGAGAGAGAGAGAGTGTGAGAGAGAGAGAGAGAGAAAGAGAGAGAGAGAGAGAGAGAGAGAGAGAGAGAGAGACCTTTTTAGGAAGTTTAATTTGTACATTTTTATTTTAAATTTCCAAAGATCCAGGAATCATTTACAAGTCACAGGAGAAATGATTTTTTTTGGAGAATTATTTTGAGCATGTAAGTTTACTTTAGGTTTAGTTTGGGGTCATGTGAAGTGCTTCCTGTGTGATTTCATTGCTAAAGTGCTAAGGATGCGCTAACTACGCAAACGTCAGACAGGGCAGCCCAAAGTGGTATGTCACATTTGTTTTTATGTAAATATGTAAGATGTTAGCCAGAGCTAATGTCAATTTTGTGTTTATTTTAGTGCTATGATGTAAATTGTTGGTGGAAGGTTTGGATGAAACATGTATAGATGAAAAGGAAAAATGCAGTAAACATCAATGCAAAAAACTATTTGTCTAGTTTGTGGGCAAATCGGCATATTAATGAATTATAAAAATGCATCAAAACTTTCATATATACGGTAGACTTCACAGGTTGTGATAACGTGTTACATTACAGTCATATTTGCAAGAGTTTTCAAACTAGTTTGCCAGATTCACATTTAATTAACATTACACATAAATTAGGATTTTAATGCTCATTTTCCAGCTTTATAACAGCACAAAACAGCAAACAATAGATAGTGTCCATTATCAAAAGACCATATTGAAAGATCATTCCTGAAATTGATTTTGCTGACCTCCTACTCTTGCTCCCGGAAATCCGGTGGTAGCATTTGTCCCCACTCGGTGACAAACCCAAACAAACTCACTGGCTGTGATGAGGGCCCCCAAACAGAGCACTGCTTGTTAAGAACGCGCTGGCTGCAAAGGTACAAAAGGTGGAGGAGGGGAGGTCAGTCCACTGGGCTGGATAATGCCCATAGAGAAGTCGGTGAGCAATGAGGACCAAATCCCTGCTAATCCCCAATGCCGAGAGACATGTAAGTTCCCTGGCAAGTTAAGAGGAACCATGATACTCAGCCAGTCTATTCGCTCACACCACACACTCTCTTAACAGGCCTCCCATTACAAGATGCTCTTATAAATGTGCCACATCCTCAATAGAAAACTACAATAAGCAAATCAAATGTAGACATCTGACAATTGTTTTAATATAGAAGAACATATTAGGGCTTTTAATCAGGTTGAATTAAATAGAATCTAAATATGTAGTGGATAAGTGTGAATGTTTGTTTGAAATTGTGAATGTACCACCACCAGTTTCACAAAAAAAATAAGTCACAGCTAATTATGCGTAGTACACAATAACGAGACTTAAGATTGAACTCATACTTGTAGCTGATTTAAATCATAGTAAGAAAACAAAGTATTTGTAAAAAAGAAAAATGCTACTCACATTCATTCACGTAATGATAACGTCTTTATTCTTACAATTGCGATAAATTACTAGTACAATCACAATTACTTTTTACTTGATGGATAGTAAATTTTCAAATATTAATATTTGCAATTAGAAACATGTTTTTTATTTCTGTAAAAAAGACCGTGTTTTTGCAAACATTTTGGCAACACTTTGACACTTAGATGTGTCTAATTTCATTTTAGTATTTCACTTTATAATTTCACAACACCGAATAAACTTATTACCGCACTGTATCGCCTTTCCCCCTATCCTCGTTGACATCTATTGTTTATTGACATTCATTGCTCTTAATCAAAATGAAGAAAAAGATGCTCCAGGATGGAGTTGCTCACAGAATCAATGCCAATGTCTAGACCCTTTCTTTCCGAGCTTGAGAGATACGTCAAGTCTTTGTTGGCGTGAAAGGAATCATTTAGAAGACATGATCTCCTTTGGCATGCATATAATGAGTCGATTTGAATAAACAATATGACTAATAGTGCGATTTGCTGAGGATGGTGCAATGATGGGGGGAAAAAATAAAAAGGGTAGGAAGGAGAAAGGGTGGTAAAGGGGGAAGGAAGATGGCTAGAAGAAAGGTTTAACTCCCTCTTCCTGTGTGTGTGTGTGTGTGTGTGTGTGTGGGGGGGGGGGTGCTCTGGGTAGACATGAATCATTCTGAGCGATTCAAGCGTTTCCATGACATCGCTGGGCACCAGTCCAGAACTTTCCACAAAGTCTAAAAGGTAGTGACATAGACACACAAACACACACGCATCCACACACACACACTCACTGATACATACACTCCCACGTTTGTATCACACATAGGGAGACAACCATTGAAATCCTATGTATGTATTTAAACGTAAAGTATAACATTCATTTGGAATAAATGTTAATTTAACAGACGTCGACCAATGAGTAACCCTCCTCTAACAGACATCACCCCCCCAATATTCCCAGCAGGCATTTTTCTCTTGGCACTGTAGCGAGCGAATACATCAAACAACAGACGAACGTATACGAGCGTCAAGAATGACTCAAGAGACGAGGCATCCAGCTCACATCTGTCCATTTCTACCTTGAGCCGTACCACTGACTGCTGATATGGCCGCAGCGTTATTTTGGAACATTTCTTCGATCTATCCAATTATTCATTTCCTGTTTCGGGTCAAATTGGCCTGGAGAAAATCTCAGCTGACTGGCGAAAGGCTGGTTACACAGTAGGCTGCATTTATTGTGCATCGTTCAAGTGACAAAATTCCTTTTAATCTCCAATAAAAAATGGTATGAGCTTTCTATTGTGCGTGTATATATATATATATATATATATATATATATATATATATATATATATATATATATATATATATATATATATATATAGTTTTTTTTTTTCCTAAAACAAACCTTAAAGAAATGCAAAATATTATTCCGTTTAGAGACTCAAAGGCACATCAAAGCATGTATATGCATACCGAAGAGTTGAAAGGAACTTAATACGTAGGCAGAATATTTGTATCATCTGAAGACAGTCCAATTAGAAAGTTTTGCCGCCGTCATGACACTTGCTCTTCGTTTGTGTGGGAGAGGCCCAAAGAGCAGCCTCCCCCATCGCCGTTGCCAAACAGCCCTCATTATCCAAACCCCATCCAAACAAATACAGTACATCGACCCCTCCTCCACTCGGTCAACAATGGACACACAGCACAAAAATGATATGGGCACACCTACTTCTAACTATTTTCAATGTATACTCCAAAAATATCATGGAGTATTTCAAAAAGGAAAACAAAATTGCAAATAAAAATTACAGAATAAAATTTTTTCTGTAAAAAATTTGAATTGGTGTCTTTTTTTGGTTAATATTTGAATTACATATGACCTAACATTAGATTACTTTTATAAAAAAAATCACGTGAAAGCAAAGCGTAATTATGTATAACGGGAATAAACGTGCCGCTGTGTGTTGCTCTCAGACAAAACAGGGCTGCTGAAATGCGGCAGGCACTGCAGATTTTTGTTGGCGGGCTGACAGTGGCATGTCGGTGCCAAGCCCCGGCGGCGGAAACGACTAAAAGACGCATAAGGCTGGCATTAGAGCCCCAAATCTTCCCCCCCCCCACCCTCCACCCTTACATCCCTTCTTCCCTTTTCTCCTTCTCTATTCTCGATCCATGGCATGGCATTTTCTTTGGTTGGGGCCTGACTCCGTTTGGCATCATTCGTACGAGTCCGTGAATTTATCAATTTGTCTTTGATTCGCTCTGATCTGCTGAGACGGGAAATAAATAAACATGGCACCTGAAACTCCGCGGGAGGTCTAGGAAGTCTATTGTGTCGCTACGGTCCCTTTTTTTTTTTTTTCGACATCACCTTGTTTTTGCTCGACGCTACCCTCCAGTCCTCCTTTCATAATTGTTGCTGCATGAACGTTTCAAAGGACTCCAATATTTCCAGGGTGTATATTTTCCTCACAATCAACATCGCCTTTGTCTTGAGGATTTTGGGCAACACTTCCACCCAAACCTTGGACACAATAGCATCTGGAGTTAACATCCACAAAGCACTAAGCCTTTGTTTCTCCAAAAACAAACAAAGAAAACAACATACTCTAATTATGCTCACAAGACAATAAAAGGCAGAGGAAAAAAAAGAACAATCTGCCGTAAAACAGTCAGGATTACCTAGAACTAAATGTTTACGTGTGTTTGGAATTTTTCTATTATTGATGAGACAATATTTAGCAGCAGGGTAAAGAAAAAGGATGCTAAATTGTGTTCTGGTATTGTGTAGCAGACAGATGACAACTGCTAATGCTGAATTGAAAAGGCTCTTAGAGATGGATTTAGCACGTTTCCTCTTGTCTTCGGGCTTGCGACGGATGGGAAATGATGCAGGCAGACAAAGGGAGAGGTAGCAACAAGAGGAAAGGTGTGAAATTTTGAATTAGCAGCACAATATGGTAGGTATTAAAGTGCAGCACACAATGAGCAGCGCAGACGACACGGCAGAAGGCGGTACACTCGCATAGTCTAAATAAATACGCACGGTTGTGACCCGAATCTGGAAGCTTTTCCGTGTCACTAACGGGAGGCCCGAAACATGAACCGAGCATGTTATACAATGAAAACAAACTCCCTTTTCATTTCACTAAATGTCCTTCTTGCATTAACCATGAGAATTGGAATTAGCTTTTATTTCTTTTCTTAATGTGGACTAACAATATATTTATGTTTTGGGTTTTGTTGCTTTCTACATTTTTGGATTGTTCAATTTTGTTGTTTTTATTTTATGTTTTGGATTTTTTTTTTAGATTTTTGGTTTGTTAAATGTAATTCACAATTTGGTTCACATAGATCTTTTGGGGGGAAACACACAGATTCTCACAGTTTTAATTTGTTATTACTGTAATGAACCTACTGCTGCACAAGAGAACAGGT
The DNA here is from genome assembly GCF_059441005.1 of Hippichthys cyanospilos. Taxonomy (NCBI): domain Eukaryota; kingdom Metazoa; phylum Chordata; class Actinopteri; order Syngnathiformes; family Syngnathidae; genus Hippichthys; species Hippichthys cyanospilos. The sequence goes on from NC_142383.1 coordinate 5,155,635, forward strand.
CTGACACTTTATGTTGATTATTTTTTGGGGGGACAAATATTTATTAATTATTAAGTTAATGATTAACTTGTGTGAAGAGATCTCTACTGTAATCCCGAAATAGGATGCTTTGTAATATTTACTTATATTATAAGAACAGCTTTGAGAACAGCTCTGACACTTTATGTTGATTATTTTTTTGTGGACAAATATTTATTAATAATTACTGTATTAATAATTACTGTAACTGTAAATACAATAATTACTGTAACCCCATAACAGGATGCTGTATTTTTACTCATTTTGTGTGGATAAATATGCATTCATATTTAGTTTTTGAGAACACTTTTGACAATCTGGATTATATTTGTGGAAAAATATTTTGTAATAATTATTGCTTTTTCATAACTGATTTCTTCTATGATCCATAAAAGGGCACTTTCGGTTGATTATTTTTTTGTGGACTAATACAAATGAAGTTTGAATTGGTCTAGTTTAATAAATTAGACATTGATGGTGTGTTTTAAGTTGTTTTTTTTTTTAAACCCAAAAATGAATGAAAAAATATTTCACAGGGGGTACATCAACCGAAAAAAAGGTTGAGAAACACTGATATACATCATTGATATGTAAATACCTGTTCCACTACTGCCCGAAGTTATTGATGGTCCCTGACAAACACCCGATACAATTTTGTTAACTTGGAGCTGACATTGTTTAATTAGGATATAAACGTGCACCCATCTGTCCACTTAAGGTTGTGTGCAGCTCGTTAAATGAGGTGTGGTCAGGTGCATTGTGGCCTCATTCGTCTCGTAATGCAAGGCGAAGCCTTGGTAGCAGTCGTTCAGTGCTAAGGTCAATGACACAGTGCATTTGCTAAAAGGGCACCTTATGAAGACAATGAGATGGAGCACAATGAGCATTCACTATTTTGTTAACAAGGTAACATAATGACTGCGGCGACAATTCATCCACAGCACACAACGCAGTCCAATGTCACACTGCCTAAAAACAAACAGGCACCCTCCCGGGACAGTTTCATCATCGAGTCATTATGAGGCACACTAATAGCTATGTGGATATTTCCGATGGAGTAGACAATGACACCTGACTTTTCCGAAGCTCTAAAACGAGAATATAATCATATGTTAGGTATTTAAAGTGAGTTGCGTGGTAGTCAAGATAACACATAATTATTCACTTAGTAGTAATTATTACTCATGATTACTACTTACTACTACTTACTTCTTGATTACTATTACTTTTACACAAGCTACTTTTACAAAGAGGCGTTTTTGAAGCATTTGGAAGGCAACAATATTCAAACATTTTGAGAACAGCTCATACAAGCTGGTAAATGCAGGTGAGATTATTACGAATACACATTGACACGAGTGAAATATGCATTTTGAAAAATAGCTGAAATTGTAACCGTAACAATCAATATTGTTCATTTAAATTAAATCGTGGGGCTAGTAGTAAAATACAAAAGCAGTATATTTTATATTAAAAAATAATGGTCTAGTAAATAAATACATATTTGCTAGTCAAAAATACATCAGGAAAGCTTTTTGTGTGACTATCCATCAATCATATTTTAAGAATACATTTAAAGGGTATGAAAGTCACACAAACACACACCGCACAAAGAAACGCACCACACACGCCTATAAACACACACATACACAAACACCTACACACGCACAAAAAACAAAAGCAACAGAACCCAAAATGCAACGTATGTCCTTTTGTAACAACAAACCTGTTTGTTTTTTATCACCATCATCATGATCTTATCATTATTTTTCATAATATTGTTTTTAATGACACTGTTATAAGTTTACAGGATCACATGTCCTGCAGCTGACATCAATGTTGCATTTTTTTTCATTGAATTCACTAATACAGGGGCTACCAAATGACTGTCATGAATTCAATAAAGGTATATTTTTATTACATTCAATAATCCACTGCACATTTTAATTTAATCGTTTTCCTTTAAATGATCATACATATGCAGCCAATCAACCAATCAAGCAATCAGCACCAAAGTTGTATGTATCATGATTCTGCTCAGTGGAATTTGTAACTGTTACTTTTGCATCTTGTGTGTGTGTGTGTGTGTGGGGGGGGGGGGGGGGGGGTGATGCAATAGAGATGGATGATGGGTCGGGAGCTGTCAGACTAGAGGGGCAAAGGTCAAAGGATACCAGGGTTCAGCATCACACTGTCACACTGATTTTTTTCCTGTTATACCTGTCTGTCTAAAAACGTGTACTCCTCTTCTCTTGTGCTATACTTCTCTCACACTTGAAAATTGTTATTATTTTTTTTTCACGTTACGTGTTTACTTTACGTGTTACTAATTATTTTGGGGAGAATTGTTGAAACAATTTACTATAAACAGTTCCTTAGTTTGAAGGTTACATTTCATTTCACATTGCGTACAGTGAGGGAACATACAAAACATAAAACAGCGTATCTATTGTGTGAAGAAGAGCACTAAACTCTCATTAACGACATTTAAAAAGGAACATTAAAAAGTGCAAACTGCTGGCAGGAAATTAAAAATAACAAAATGAAACGAAATAATAAAATAAAGTAATAAGTATAACAATGTTACTGTGTATATATATATATATATATATATATATATATATATATATATATATATATATATATATATATATATATATATATATATATATATATATATATATATTTATTTATTTTTCATAGAATGCAACAGCAATAGTTAGTCGTTATTTTGAATGCTGCCGACGAGTGGAACAGTCATCAGTTCGAATAATTCTAGTGAAAAAAACATCCTATGGATCTTTTATTGCAGGGTGACCGTGAGTAAATGCTGCTAGACTTTAAAATTTTACTGTGCTAGTCTGTGTTTGTGCGTGTGTGTGTGTGTTGTTGGGTGCAGTCACAGTGGTATTCACGGTCTTCTGATGCCATTGCAAATGAGTTAACAAGTTTGAAGTGATGCCAAAGCACGTTGCTAGTCATACAGCTAGCCAGTGGTTGAGCTGCAGTTATACATACATACATGAGGCAGTTATACATTCTGTCAGTCCATGTTCCATGAAAAAAAAAAAACATCATTATGAGTATATATAATGCATGTAAAATGGCATTAGTTATTTTGCCGGAACAGTTAAAAAAAAATCTTAACTTGTGATTGAGAACCTAATATGTTGAACCTAAAAAAATGAGAACGTGGAACTGACATACGGACTGGATAACAACTTTGCTTGCCCATGTAAACTTTGTTGACTTGAAATTGGTTGTAACATTAGTTCCTTATTTGCATTATCTACTGAGTGTTGTAGTCATTGACTTACAATATTGTCAGTTATTTCGAGTAAGTATATTTCTCTTATAAGTTATTTTTGTTTTGTCTAGCTGATTTTTTTTTTTTGCCTTCTACAGGTCACTGATGTTTTTACAAGTGAATCTCTCAGTTTTGAGCTGGTATGTTCTGGTGGTGTTTTGGTTGTCGGATTTTCTGTTCTGGGTTTTTGCGAACTTTTGTTCATGTGTTTTAGTTTGTTTTGTTCCGCTCAAATCTGTCCCTCATCTATGTGATTGTGTCCAACTCTCTGCGTTAACATGCTTTCCTTGTGTTGGCCAAACAGCTCCAGCTTCCAATTGTTTCTTGTCCAGGTGTCCCTGGTTGTCTCTTTTGATGTGAGTGTATTTAATTTTCAGTTTCCTTTCAGTTCTTCTCGGGTCAGTATCTACTGTATGTGTCTACCTGTCTGATTGTTGCGACCAGTCCCTCATCATTCCCGAGTTTATAGTCTATTTGGTATGAAGGTTATTGCTGGAGGGTGCGCAGTGGTTAGCAAATCTGCCTCGCTCCACCCTTCGTGTGTGGAGTGTGCATGTTCTCCCCAAGCCTGCGTGGGTTCTCTTTTGGCACTCTAGCTTTCTCCCACGCTTCAAAAATATGCATGGCAGATATATTGGACATACTAAATTGTACTTAGGCGTGATTAGGTGCGTGAATGGTTGCTCGTTTCTGTGTGCCCTGCGATTGGCTGGCAACCTGTTCAAGGTGTCCCCCTTTTATCTTGACCCTTTCACTCCTGTTGGGACAATGTATCCCACAGCTTTTCAAAAATGGCAGTGGGTATAGGAACCATAGCATTCACATGATTTACACGCCTACAGTAGCTACAGATTCTACTGACATTCAGCAACTTTTCCGTACACAACAAGCCAGTGCTGGGCCCACTGTCAATAAGGTAGGCTGCGTTTTACAATTTTTTGTGAATTAATCATCTGGAACTACGGAAACATATTGATAATATGAGCTATATATGTGTGTTACTATAGCTTACACTGATTGGGCATTATTATTATTATTATTATTATTATTATTATTATTATTATTATTATTATTATTATTATTATTATGATTATTATAAAATACAGAAGGGACAAACAAAATCAGATGGCCTGTAACCTAATGTATGGAAGTGGGATTTTTTTAAACTAATTTTCCAAGTATTCTAGACTTATAAACAAGTCATATGTGCCATACTTTTTTTTTCATTAAAAAAAAAAAAAGAGTGAAAAGGTTACATGAGTATTCCCGAGCACACTCTGCCTGTTTGTCTCCCTGCCTCTAGGTCCAACCAACACCCTCACCACACAATGCCAGAACATGACATTAGCATGACAGATTGTTCAAACATAGCAAAAATGTTTTATTTTATAAATGTTATATACATATTTTGTGGCTAATTTGCAAACAATTAGCAATACATAAAGAAGTTACTTAAATAGACATATTGTCCCACCTTGTGACGTATTATCTGTTATTTTTTAGCTCGCTGTTCAGCGATAGTGATCAGCTCTAGGAATCCTCAATGTGTAAAGCCTATTATTAATTTAGGATATTTCAACAATGTCCAAGAAATCAATCTTTAAAAATCTAATTGAACCGTGCTCTTATTGTGAAACCTCTTAACGGTTTTGTGACTTCTATTATTAATTTGTTTCATTAAACAGGTGTGGAAGTGTATTGATTCTTTCACATTTTGATTATATTTATTGGATTATTGACTCCAAAAAATTGCATGGTGACACATTTGTTTGAGACAATCTGTTTCAGCAAATATGTTCCTTGAATAATAGTACTGAAATATTTTCCATCAACCTTGCTATTGCTAAATACAATTTGTCAGCTCAAGAGAAAGATGGCTTGGTGGCTGAAGTTCAACCTGCCATTATATAGACAATTTGCTCCAAAAGTTCAAAACAATGGTGTGAGGTAAAATCAGGCAATATTGACAAAATAACAATTCTGCTTGCATGAGATTCAGTGAAATGAGGCTTTCTGCACGTTTTGTTTTGTTTCATGACTAAAGTCCTATAAACCATACTGAAACCTTATTGCAAAATAAAACACTTGTTTCCCCAGCTGAATTTCTTACAAATAAAACCCAACTTTCCTCAGCTTCCCTCCGACTTACGCCCCCTGTCGCCTTGGCTCAATTGCCAACTTAAAACCTGTATTTAGACGAACATGACAACATTTGAATACCCACATGGCTGTCACTAAAGTTGCAGAGCCTTTGACCACCGCATCATTGATATGCTTTGTATGATTTCAGCGTGACCACCTGGCTTCACATAATGACATATCTGTTCCCACACACAGCTCGGGAGATGGCGATCGGAGCGGCCTCATCCCAGCAGGACAGACTTGCATGACGTTGTTCGACAAGGGAGATGACAAGGGTGGCAATACACAGACAGCGGCAGAATGGGCAAGAAAGGAAAGAGGAGGACAGAAGTCATCCAGCATATTTTCAAATTCAAAAACAATGGTAGTCATGTGTTTTCATCGAGGTGCACGCATGAAGAAAACAAGATGTGTGGCCCAATAATCATTTTCCATCTGTCACTTTCTACTAATGAATGTGTGCTTTTCATATATTCCAGTGAGTCCACCCTCTCCCCATGTATAGTTTTTTTAAATTTTATTTTCGTGTTTTTGTGTGTGTGTGTGTGTGTGTGTGTGTGTGTGGGGGGGGGGGGGGGGGGGTCCTTCCAGAGTAAACTGCTGCTGTTCCAATAATAAAAGTATAGCATATAAATAGTATATACTGTATTTGAAATACGGCCTCAATGCTTAACTTTATTACATTGATGTTTTGACATGTGGGGATGCATTCCTATCTGAAGTCGTCTCAACCCACCGGTATATGGAGTACAGTATTACAAATACGGTTTTCGGTAATATCGAAAGAACAAGCATGTCAGTTTCAACATTTAGGAACGCAGCATTTTAGAACTTCACTGACTGTTTAGAGCGATATTTGGTTCAAATACAAACCAAGCCATGAAATGAACTATTTTACTTTCTCACACAGGGAAAAATGTTGTTGTTAGTTTTGAAGATGCTGACCTCCCTAATCGTATCAAACTGCTTTTTCAACCTATACGAACATTAATTGGGAATTAATCCGGTCACACACAGTCCCATTCAGGCTGTGCCAACAACTGCCATGGCACTGTCCTGCATGCATGGGAACCATTTTACTCCCGTCTGCTACCATGGAAACTAACGATCAGGACATAAAGGCAGTGATTCTGAGTGAAACATTGCATGCAACTAAGTCAGCGTGGCCGCTCTGAGTTTTTGTTTCTCAGTGCTTAGAACCGTTCTTTGTAAATTTAGTGTTACACCTCAGTATGAAATTTAAATGTCAGGAACAAAATGCATTCATCACCAAGCTTCTACAATACAGTGTGAAATCTGCAGAATCAAGGAGCCTTTTATGATTTTTTTCTCATTTAAACAATATGAGAAAACATTTTTTACCAATCCATTTTATTTTTAAATCATAATGATCATGATGATGGGAGATCCACTTTGCGCAAGAGCAAACTACATCCCAATTACAGGGCACATATACCAACAACACTCAACACAAACACACACACACACACACACACACACACACACACACTGACATTGTTACTAAGGAGGAACCGAACTACGGTGCCTTCAGGCGATTTAATGTCATAATAAAAGAAAAAATTGAAGCTTGGTCAAATAGAAAAAAAAACAGATTCAAATTGGATCTGATGTATTTATTAATTTCAAATGAAAAAAATTTGGATGAAACCTGGTTTGACTTTGGAGCTCAGTCCTTTCATTTAGACTGTGCAATTTACTCCAATTGTTATAATTTGTTGAAAGCTTTCTCAGCATTCCTGATCAGCCTTTTTGAATATTATTATTATTTTTTAATTCACATTTTTTTGAACTCCTACCCCATATTCTATTATTATACTCTGTGTGAGTGTGTGGGAGAAAGTGTGTGTTGCGTGGGTGTGTGTGAGGCAGGGGGAGCAGGTGATTGGTTGTAACAACTGGAGAGAAAAGGGAGAACACAGCTGCAGAGAGAGAAGAGTGGACAAGGAAACCGTAGCAGTAGATAGACTTCAGATGTATTGAGGGGAAAAAAAAAAGTTAAATATGTTTGCAAATATGTTTAGATGCACTATGAGGCTAATGCTAAAATATCCGCATGGTACTACATTAATTTATGAATAGATTCATATGACACAGGATGAATTCTAAAATTAGTTGGGTTTTTTTCATTTGTGCAAGCCCAAGCCAATACTTGCAATTATTATGAAAAAAAAGTACTGTTTTAGCATTTAGCCAAAGTACATTCGATTTGCAATTACATTCAAATTAAATCGAATATTGGAATATGTAAATGGGGTGACCACCCAGATGGGAGCACCACATGAAGAAAGACAAGTGACTCACAGCATGTGTGAGGGAATTTTGGGTTGATTTTGCTTCACGAGCCCTTCATCCCACAGTCGACAGCATCAGCAGCCTTCGTGTAACGCACACACACACACACACATGCACGTTGGGGCAGCAAGCTAGCGCTTAAAGCAAAACTGGGCTTCCATGGCCATCCATTATCAGTGACAAGCTAAATGTACCATGGTACACCATATGGTGCAGAGAGTGAGCGAGAGAGAGAGAGAGAGAGAGAGAGAGAGAGAGAGAGAGAGCCAGTGAGAGAGAGAGTGAGACAGAGAGGGAGAGAGTGAGAGCGAGTGAGAGAGAGCGAGAAAGAGAGAGAAAGAGAGAGAGAGCAGAAACTAAATTTAAAAGATTGAAACAAAAAGAAGAGAGGATCAGATGCCTTACTTCAATTAAAATTGTGTTATTGGTTTTATTAAATACCAGCTTTAACTGGGATGCTTATTAGCCCACTCCAATTTGGGTTAACGTTTCTCTTGCTTTTCATTCTTCATAGAACATATTATTGCAGCCTAAAGTTTAATGGGGTTTTTTTTCTTCTGACATTTTAAAAGCTTTTGAACAATGAACGAAACTACATTTAGTTCTGTCAAGAGATAGAAAAAAACGGCAATTAATTCATGAAGATCTGTGTTCAATTGATCTTATTATTCTTACGATATTTTCCGGATTATAAAGCACACCGGTATCTAAGCCGCAGCAGCAAAAATAAATAAATAAATAAATAAAATAAACATCTTTTGCCACGAATAAGGCGCACTGGATTATAAGTCTCAGGTATATGGTGGTAAAATGAAACTTAACTTTTCTTAATATTTATTTTTAATTGTCTACCAACTACAACTCTTTAAAAGACTGAACATGCCTGCATATTTAGTCCCAACATTATATTTATAGAAAATGGCTGGACGAATATTAACAACAGAATACTGCAGAGTTAGAGAGCAGTTCAAACTTGAACTCAATACTGCGATAGCATTCGGACTGCCGTAGTTTAATCCATAGATTATTTTAGTGAACACAGCACACACTGCAAATAAATAATATATACAATCATAACTGTATGAATACCATCATATAAACTGTGTTCCGTATATCAAATTGACACATCACAAACTTTTATGCAAGATCTTTTTCAATTTAGACCTTTTCTTTTTTTTAATATTTTAAATAATATATTTTAAAACTCTTTTTGAGCACAGCCATTCATTCACATCTTTTCAGTTTTTTTTCAGAGTTGTTCCATAAACTGACTCCTTGAATACACATTTGCTTGACCGGTGGGAAAAACCAGCAGATAAGCCCCACTTTTTTTCTTTTTTTTTTTAATATCCTTTAAAAGATGCGTCTATACCATTTACCCTTTGCTGCATTTGAAACTAGACCCAAGTGCTAGCTGCAATGTTTAGGTTTAAAATTAAACATCATCACAAATTCAGGGTGTTCTTCAGTTTAATTGTTCTTCAGTCAAAATTGGGTGCTTCTCATTTATGCAGTAGGCTAAACTTGAGTTGCTTTTCTGGTAAGCAAATGCTTTCTTAAATCAACCTATCTTTGTCCTTGTGGCATTGCGTTAAAGTTAGTAACCACTGATCATCTCACATTCTCTTCCATTTTCACGTCCTCCTTTTGCCCCTGAACTTGCCCTCCTACTCACAACAATAGCCTATTAGGTTGTGTCAAACACAAAGACAGCCAAACAGTGTCCGCTTCGGGATGGGTTCCAATCGTTATAAAGAAAGCATAAAGTCAGACATTAAAAAAAAGACAGGAACACGATTACAAAAATAATGCTTTAACTACAACTTTAATTCATTGACTGTAATTAATGTGTTATTCTGACAACTGTAATTACAGTATTAATCTTCTGAAATTGGAATTCTGTAAATGTAAGAATTTAAGTTTTGAGAGATTTCTGAGTTTGGTAGGTCTGCCATCTTTCGTTTTAAAAAAACAAACAAACAAAAAAACTACAAACAATTACACTTGTCACTACCTGCCACTGAATTTAAACCAGCCAGAATGGTCAGAATAAACAGAATGGTGGAATACACAGTAAAACCTAAAGCACAAATATATATATATATATATATATATATATATATATATATATATATATATATATATATATATATATATATATATATATATATATATATATATATATATATATATATAGTGTGATTGTTTGTAGTTTTTTTGTTTTGTTTTTTTTTGCATGTTTTTTTTTTTTACATTACAAACACACACACACATGCACTCCCGCAGATACACACACACACGGTTGTTAAGGCTGTTACCTAAAAGCCTCCAGCAGGAAACATCTGTGCAGACAAAACAGACGCATTCAGTTTTGACAAAACCACAAACAGGACAGGTTTCAACACACGCACATACACACACATGAACACACGCACAATTTTAATCGTGGATTTAATGCTCACAAAAATCATCTTTCATAAATAACTCATATCAAGGACAGTTAAATCCAGAGGAATTCAAAGTGGATTGACTGACATATTAGTTTGATATGAAGTCTGAACAAAAAGACCACTTAACTAATTTCTTACCAATGATAGCTATAAACACCAACGATCATTTTTTTATACGGCTATGCAGAATACATACGTCACTCACTGTCACTGAAAGCTATACAAGTTACAAATCTATTTTAACTGAGTTCGCAGTGAATGAATTGTTAAAAAGAGATTAAATATCATCATGCTGGTAAACTGAATCACTTCCAAGTAAGAACCAGAAAAACATAATTGGGAATAACAAAAAAACAATTGCTACTTTCTTTATATAATATACTACTCATGATAATTTTGACTAATCTGGTGAATGTTATCAATCAATCAATGAATCGTATTGAACATTATATTTAAATCTCCCTGTTTTTATTCAAATACATATTTTTTTCAAATCGACATGATATAAATGTGTCTCGGTTGCTGGTTTGGTCCATTAAAGGACAAGAAACTAGCCAATATATTGTTCGTTGTTTTCAAAAATAAAAGCACATTTTTTTTTTTTTTTTAGATCATCAGCCTGCTTTCAAGGAGGAATGCAGATATTGGATAACATTTATTGTTTTGAAAAGATGAACCTTTAATCATTTGGACAAATTCAAATAAAAAACAGCATTCAAAATTTTATCTACCACCAAAAATACTGTAAGCGACTTTAAGTCGCAACGTTTTTCTCATGATTTGAGTCCTGCGGCTTATAGTCCAGTGCGGCTTATCTGCCTCCCCCCCACACATTACATATGTGCATTATATATGTGATGGCATTTATATTAAATGATTGTATATATGAATTATGTGCAATGTGTTAATATGTTCACTTTCATGTTCACTTTTGAACTGCTTTTTAACTCAGCAGTATTTAAATTAAAAATAGCCATTATCCATCCATTTTCTATCAATATGTTGGTGCTAAACATGCAGGCATGTTCAGTCTGTTGAAGATAGGATGTTGCTGTAGGCAGGCAATTAAAAAAAAGTTTAAAAAATAAAAATAAAATATACCATTTTTCTGCATAAATATCAGATATCTGTTGTGACCTGCGGCTTATCCGTTACAATTTTTTTTCTCAATTTTTGCTGCTGCTGCAGCTAATATAATGGTGCAGCTTATAGTCGGGAAATTACGGTAATTACCATTTCATAATCAATTGGTTGCCAAGTAATCGGTTCATCGGCGCACCTCCTTGTGACTTCACTGCTGAAGAGGATGTCAAGTAAATGGCATGAGCGGAGGATGATAAAAATGAAACGCAAGAGAGGAGATTGTATGAAAGTATGAAAAAGAAGGAAAGTGTGGGTGACAAAGGAAGGAAGGAAGGAATGAAGTAATGATACGAGGATAGATGGTTGAATGCGAGGGAACGAAGCCAACGCGAGGAAATGAATGAGCACAAGTATAGGAAAGACCCAAACAAAGAACAGGAAGAATGGTTTCATGTCCAAAACTGTTATTAAAAAAAAAAAGAAGAAGAAAAAAAAGACTTCAGTCAAGATCTATCCAACACACACCCCCACGGAAATATATACACAGACACACACACACACACACACACACACACACACACACACACACACACACACGGACACAAATATTCATATGCATGCGGTGCATTTTCGATTCAAAGTAAAGTACAACGTTTTTTCATAAAACGAAAAAGGGTTAGACGATTTTGGATAGCACAGCTTGAATACACAGCACAGTTTCATTACAAAGACTGAGACCGTGCCATTCTGCTGCAAAGGAGGCAATGCCACATTGGTAAGGCCCAGGGGGCAACTGCTATCTCGTGCCAACACTTCACACACACACACACACACATACACACGCGCGTGCAACACACCACAACACATCAGTATTCCAACACTGTTGCAGCGGCGACTCCTCCGCCGGCTTAGTGTGACTTTATGTTGAACGTGGCACATTGTGTTTTCAGAACCTCTATTAGAATGTTTATATTTCACTGTGCTCTCCAGCCTAAATACACAAGGAAAATATAGAGGAATATTTCTCACAATTCTAAACTACCGCGTAAGCCTCTAATCTATGTGTTGACGCACATTTTGCTTTGGGATGGAGGAACATGATATTTTCACAAAATGTCACTAGATGACAGTAATTATAGTTGCAATCGTTACCGTGCACATCATTAGGGTTTTCTGCGTACCGTATTCATTTTTTTGTGATTGCTCCTATGCTAAGCAGACATTACGAGGAGGTTGAAGGCCACAATGAAACAGCACTTTACTGAGATTATCCGGCTTTAACCTGAACAAACTCAAAACCTTGTAATCTGTACACTTTTATTCTTCCTATGGATTACTGTGATGACTCCACAACCCCCACCTCTTTTTTTATCTACTTAAATGAATGTCTCCTCTTTTTAAATACACCATGCCGCCGTTTCTTCAGAAATAATGTCGACTGATGTATTCTATTACTATTCCCTAATTCGTGTCATTTGAATTGATATTGGTGTTGTATATGTCATTAGTGTCATATATGTCAAAGACATCATCGCTTCCCTCAGAGTCTCTTAATGATTGTTTGACAAAGGAGACAGGCGGCAGATGATAGCGGGCTGCTACTGAGTGAGGTGTCACCATTAGCAGCGTTCAGGTGACGGACCACAGACGCACACTCATATCTGTCAGGATCATGTACAAGAACCACATGCAACAAAACGCGCACACAAGCTCACACACACAAGCACACTTGTTCACAAGTGACATAATTCATAGTTTAAGTCAGTCCATTTTGTAGGGAAATTCATATTTTGTGTCATACATTCCATCAAAGAGCCCGTTAAAATTTCATCTGACTTTTAATGATATGAACATGAATGAACACATTTTCAAAAGAACACATTGAAAAATTTAGACTTTTACTCATAATTAAAAAATGTGGCTCATACACACAATTTTAATAGAGTAAGCAAAAGCAAATAAAGTATATGGCCTGTCTTGTTTTTAAATCATACTTTATGCAGTGTTTATCACATATGAAGTTTATCCCACACCATTCCCAGATTGTCTCCTTATTAAGAGTCATGTTTTATGATTTTTAAATACTACCACTATTACTACTACTACTATGAATACTACTACTACTACTACTACTACTACTAAAAAACAAAAAATAATAATACTACTAATAATAATAATAAATGAATGTTGCTGAAGCTAAAAATCTAATTATTATTACAATTGCAATCTTACAATTTTCAGTTTTAGAAAAAAGAAAAAAAAAGAATTATGCCACTATTCGATTCAAGTTAGGGATGGTCCATCAACCCATTTTTCATTCCTATTGGATTGTTTTCATGAAAACCAGTCAGATCCAATTCATAAGAACAAACTATAATGCTGTACTGTATATATTCAACCACTTTGAGATTTTTTTTGGATTTTTATTAGAACCAGTCTGATCCAATTCATAAGAACAAACTATAATACTCTATATACTCTAGCATTGATCTAATTTCCCTTTGAGGGACATGCAAGAAAATGCACAAACTGTCACCATATTTGCCATATTCCTGGCCTTTGGTCACGCAGGCAGTTGCTTTACAGTGAACCTTGTGTTTTCAGATGTCGATATCAAGAAAATTACATTCATGTGATATTAATACTTTTACAGTGAAGAAAAGAATCAGATATAGGTAAAGATTAGGATTGGCTATTTCCATATCCTCTTGGCTCGAGTATAGATAGTTTTAATGGAGGTAAAAAAACAAACCAAAAAAAAGTGGGATTGCACAGTTCCTAACTTAGATGTCATTATTTTGTTTACACAAACTACACTTTTAATGTTTTACGTGCATTCCTGACCAGAAAAAGTATCTTTTTTTTTTTTTTTTTTGAACGTTCTACTTAAAAGATTTGTTAGTATACAAAAAAGCGGAGTGGGGTGGCTTGAAGTCCATTATCGCAAATGGTGCATGGTGGTACTCTGATAAAGTTATCAAAATACTGTTTATCATAAGATTGTAATATAAACCAAAATGCATGACCTATTGTAATTTTTACTTCTCCTTCTGCAGATATTAGAAAAAATGCATAGCTTTCAACTGGGTTGACTCAGATTTTTGAATCTATACTCTGTTTGATATCTTAAATATCAAATGGAGTGCACTTCTATTGCATTTTCTACACCTTATTGCACTCAAAGTGCTTTGCAAAGGCTCATATACATCCATTCACACACATTCATACGCTAACGAAGGCTGCAACCTCCAGGGTTCAGTGTCTTGCTCAAGGAAACTTCGACATGGTGATCATAGTCAGGGATGAGAACCACCACCGAGACAATCTACATGACTAGTTCATGCACGCTCTTTTTCAAACTAATTTTTGGTCTCTTTGCTGGTGGCGCAAGGAAAAAGAAGAGTCAAAAAATATATATTTACATAATTACTGTCAAATAGATGATAATCATTATCGTATGTGTTGCCGTATTTGAACCTTGCAGTGATGTGGAACAGGCACAGGGGTTACTTCAACTGTTTAACCCAAGGCAAAGTGGTCTAAAAACACATAGCTCCAAAAATAAAATAAAAAGTCCTACAAAGAGTGTGGTAATGTATTTAATGTACAATGGAATGACATAAGACTGCTGAGAGTATACAATTGTCAACTTGTGCGTCTTTGCATCTTATCTTCCTTTTGCCTTTTTGTTTCTGTTTTATTTTTTTACCCGGATACTTCTCTATCTGACTTTCTAGTTGCTTCTGTTTATCAATCACTTTCGCACTGCCTGTCTTCCTTTCATCTCGCACCATCTGCCTTCCTTTCCCCGTTTTATTCTCTTCTTCTCTCTCTGTGTCTGTCTGACTGTCTAACTCTCTACTCGTCTCACTCTCTCAATATGACACCCCCGCCCCCTCCCTCTTATCTCCCTAAAAACTTGGCAGTGATCCCCGTCGTGTTTTTCTCCACTCCTCGTTTGGGGGATTGCGAATGAATGCGATCCAATCTAGGCCTCAGCTAAGAGACATGAATTTTCATTAATTACAACCTTGTCAGCAAAAGCATTATGGGATCTGAATATGAAAATGCTAATGAGTGGAGCTCATTTGCATATTTTTCTTTGTTGGAATGTCATTAATTATTACATTTTATGATGATGAATGCAGCTGTCGATGGCTAGCCCTCCATGGCTAATTAGCTATCAGAAAATGCTCTGATCAAAAAAATGGATAGGGACCCTAAACTTCTTTAATGTATATCTTTTTATTACTTAACTTATAAAATGATTCTCGTGGTTTTTCATCTACAACTCAGCACCTTACATTCTGAGTTTTGAGTTCTACTTGTCATTTTGAGTACGTATTGTCCACTTGCTCTTTGCAAAATTTGACTCCTTTGAAAGTTTTATTTTAGGAAATGAACATTGGCTATAGTTATGTACCTGTAATGATTACTCAAATGAACTTGGTTAAAATGTTTACATGAGTGACTTATCGAAAGCCTTTTTCATAATTCTGATAATATGTTGAAATGAAGTCATGCCAACATTTACAATCTTATGACATGACAGATTCTCTTCATTTCTTCCCCAACACACACTAATTGAGTTTCACTGTGCATTTGCTGATTTGGTAGACTGGTTTGGCACAGTACTAAGAGTGTATTGGAGATGTGCCTGGCAAAGTGACAATTTGGTGGCAGAAATTTGAACTTTATGCCTGCCCAGACCACATCTAAGCGGCTGCATAGACAGCTGGATTTACGCAGCATATGGCAGTCATAAATATGCCAAGAACAGGCAACCAACCCCCTGAATCATCGCATTGTATACGTATATCGTATTGTATGCAGATGGGCTTCAACCATGTCAGAACTCCAATTCAGAACTAGTGCACAGACTATAAAGACTGGCAATGAGTGAAATCAGTTGTGACATCTTTCACAGTGGTGCAGGCCTCCCTCTCGCAGATCCGCCAGCCTGCACTGACTGACAAACGACCAACATCGACTATCATCCGGCTCCTGAGATACGCTACGCACCAGACAAGATCAATGTCAAAGTCACGATTTACACAGTTCACAAAAACAGAGGTATGTAATATGTGATGAAATTTAACAAAGAGGTCTAAAGAGGTCTAAATGTCAATGCTATTCCCATCCGACTTTAGGCAAAAGGCAATATATACTCTGGATTTGTTAACAGTCACCAAAGGGCGGAGTTACACGGTGGCCAGGAGTGGACATGGCCACCCCATGTCATTCTGTGGTAATCACTGCCACACCTAGGAGAAATTTTTTATTTGATCTATGATTTTTTTACCATCTTTACATGCATGCAGTATTCTTATATCACTCGCAAACTGCCAGTTATTCACTACATTAACTGCATATTTACAACTGCACTTTTACATTTTTATTATATTTCATGACTATGCATGACAACCCTGCCCACCTCATTGAGGTAATTTGACACCTTGGCCACCGCATAGAAAATTACCGGACTATGCCTACAAATACAGATATAAACATAATTATTCACATTTAACACATTTAACATTCGCAACTATAAGCAATTTAGAGTCTTCAACGATCCTAACATGCATGGACTGTTAAAAAAGCCACAGAACTCTGACAGTAAACTCACACAAGCAAAAAACATGCTAATTCATCATTGTTAATTTGGTGCGTGATTTTAAACATAGAATCTTTAACTCTGAAGCAGACGTGTATCACGTAAATTTGAACAAAGTTGATTCTCTATGGATTCTGAATAAACATGAATCCACAATTTTAATAGCACAGCATTTAGCTTCTAAATACCTATTCTCAATCAATGGTTGTGCTTGGAGACGATTAGGTGTTTGCTGCATAATTAACTGATCTACCTTGCTCAACAACTACATCATACTCCCTAAGGTAAAGCCAACCTGACAAAATGATGACAATGCGGTATGATTCTGTCGAACAAAAACGCGTGGTTCTGTTGGGTAAACTAAAGCAGCAGAAACTGTGGATTTTAATAAAGCCCTTAACATGACCTCAGCCCTCGTGTCTGTTTCACCTCATCGAATTTTGTTGCAGTCTATCGTTTAAAAAGTGCATCACCAAACACCTAACAAATCTCCCTTTCCAAAAATCCCCACTAACGAACACCCCCCTTTCTCCTGGCTTAATGAATGCCAGGCTTAATTAGAGCACCATGATGTCAGAGCATTAATTATCAGTTGGCTTCATTTCAGGAAATAAACACTGTCTTCCTTTCTGATTTTCACTCTGTCTTTCTCGATTTCTCTCTGCACTATTCTTTTTATCCTCTCGTCTATCCATCTCATTTTATGCCCCTCATCAGATTAAAATTTCTGTCACTTGCATTTAACTCAGACTTGAAGTGACTGTAAGGAAACATTTCGTATATTTGGACATGCTCCTAAATCTGATATATGAATGTGACTCATGGCAATTTGATGTGCGTGGTCTTTAATTTATATGACTTTAGGAAAGTTTAAACACTAGTTGGCTGGAAAATATATACCGCGTATATTATATACAGTGTTAGTGTCCAAGTATGCATAAATCAAGGCTGTGCAATGCAAACCACCACTTCAACAAAAATAGCAGTAGATTTTAAAATATTTTTTAAACATTATGCTGTACTTGATTTTCAAATATAATTTGACATTGTCCTGTGTCACTTGCATGTTTGTGTTTCTAATGCGGACAAAGGAATTTATTTATTTAATATGCTTTTTTAACTTTGGTCTTGAATGGCTGTTTTACTGCGCTTCAGCCTTACAGATGCCATGTATGTTGTCTGGCGTGTCATGTCCGTTTACACGCACTGTGATGCGGGGATGTATCAGTTGCCACTGTAAAATAAACTGTACATATGTAACTTTTTCTTTTCTCGGTTTCCAATTTGTGTTGTGCAATTACTCTATTGGGGGATAATACGTACGATGATTAGTTGAGAATTACATCTGTTACAGCGAAGGCCGCTATTTTCAGTTAAATACCATCCCCGCCTTCAGAAAAAAAATGTAAGAGTTAAGTAGATTCCTCTTTTATTCATTTATTTATTGTCACAGTTTCAAATCTGTTCTGGTTTTCAGGTTCCCAAATATTTTTTGAACCTGAAAGGATGATCTGCCATTCACCAAAAATAGCATGAGTGAGACGATGTGATGATGTGTGATACAAAATAAAGGTGTTGCACAATCCTTTCTTCACGAGTCTGGCTTTGTGCAGATGTCATTTGTACACAGAGCACCATGATTACTGTAAGAATAAACAATCCTATACAAACACATCTGTGAGAAAAGGATTCCAGGCACTAAAGAAAGAGGGTATTTTCCTTTGAGGCGCGCAATGTAAATGTAGCCTCTGCTCTGCTCAGATGATGAAATAAAGTTCATCTTTGGCCTTTGGGAGCCATGCTTATAAGTGAAGCGCGCTCGCTCTCCAGCTCTCTCTCTCGCTCTGTCTGTCGCTCCCTCGCCTGCACACGCTCACAATAAACATACTGTTTCGGGCTGCACATCTCTATATTTCTCTGTCACCTCTTACACACAAACAAGCACTTTCTCTTTTCCACACACACACACACACAGACACACACACACACACACACACATACTGTAGCGTGGCTGGCCAGATGGGACTCTTCCACATGACCAGGCCGATCAATCAACACTGAAGGGCCCAGGTGCTACTACGCACCATTTCACAGTCTGTCACACAGACACACACACGCATACACACACACACATATTGTACACTCACATAACAGCACAGACATGCATAGATAAAGATAAAGGACACATATACACACATCAAGGCAGCTAAAACTCACACCCATATACACACAGTGTAACATGTATGACCCAAGCTTGGTCTCCGAGGGGCCTCATCTGGATGGGTGACAGACAGACAGGGAAAGAAAGACAGACAGGGAGACCGACAAGGTAAATATACAAAAACAAAAAAGTCTCATTTGGTCTCTAAAAAGCATGTGATGTACGTGGGGGATCAAGTCCACACCCACCATTTTAAGAATTGCTACTTCGACTCCCAATTTTAGCCCAAACCTAAGGAAGGCGTTTTGATGGTCAGTATAAACTTTCCTAATTTCTCTGTTTTCTTAGTGAATGTGTCCACTGTGAACTCAGCCAAACACTTTTCTATAATTTATATTTTTTGAAAAATCAATCGACTTAATATGTAATTGTCTGCCATCCATTCATCCATCCATTTGCTATAACACTTCTTCCTACTTTGATTATGAGATGGCTGAGGCCTAACACAGCTCACTTTGAGTATGAGATGGGACACTTCCTAGATTCATTGCAAGCCAATCACAGAGGGGGTGGGGGGGGGGGGGGGACAATACACAATATCAATCAGTAAAACCCTTCTCAGTACTCAAATTTCCTTTTTCACTCTCTTCAAAAAGAAATCATTCATTCTTACGGTTCCTCAATAAAATAAAATCAGATCTTCCCCAAATTCTGCAGGACAGATCCCCCTTGGGTCAGGGACTGTGAAGTGCGTCCCAATGAACTGATGTTTTCTCGTAGTGTTTTACATTTCCACCCTCCATCCTGCCGCCTTGAGGAGACCTATGATTAGGATGTCAGAAGCAATTACACTGACAATATCCATGTGACACAGAGCCCCTTCTTAATACACTACAGCAACTTTTATGGCGACTCTATGTTTAAAAAAAGCAGTGACAGCAGACAGTGATCACTTTGTTCAGGCAGAGCCAATCAAAACTGAATAATTAATCAATGATGCCAATAAGTAACATAAATGAGGACCATTTATGTTCAGGACCAAGTCACCTATTGTATTACTATCTACAAACCAATTATCGGAATACATTTATGTATCCTGGTCACTGTGCGTTAGGATGGTGGTGTGGATAAGTTGCTAATTAAAAGCTAAAGCACATCTTTGTGTGTGTGTGTGTGTGTGTGTGTGTGTGTGTCAGTTGTTGTCCCTCTTTGTGTGCCCTCCGATTGGTTCAGGGTGTACCTCAACTACTGATCAAAGACACCTGGGATAACTTCCAGCATGTCTGTGACCCTCATAAGGATACGTGGCTAAAATAAAGGATGGCTCAATCAATACAATTCCTAACGACTGTTAATGTCTAAGGTCCTGTAGCTTGAATGTTACATATATGTTATAGCACCATGTACGACTAGTTGGCAGACAAGATTTGTTTTGCCCGTTCCCAATCCTTTACAAATTCCAGTAGTGTTTTATTTCCCTGTCCTTTATTCCTTCCGTGCAGCATTGCTCAGTGATAGAGTGGTCTTCAACCAACTAAGAAGTTGTGGGTTTGATTCCCTGACCATTGTGACCATGTCAAAATGTCTTCAAGCAGCTATCATCAATAGATAAATGATTAGACATTGTAAAGCAATTAGAGTGCCTAAGGTATAAAGCACAATATAAGTGAAAGTGCACTTTTAGCATTTATCAACAATGAAATGATTTTGTGTCGAATTCCTCATATCTTTTTCTCTGTTTACCATTTCCGCACTGACCTCCATTCAAGCATTCTGTGCACAAAGACCCCGACTCAGCAGGGAGCGACAGGAGCGTGACCTTGGCACCACTACCAGCTGAGGTAAGGTGCGCCTGGGGTAGAGATTGAGACAGGTGAGCAAGTTTTGCATGGAAGACAGGGACGGGGACTCTTGAATGTAATAGAAGAGGAAGTAGAGTTACAGAGAAAAAAAATGGCAAATGAGAGGGCAAATAAAGGGTGAGGGAGGGGTGGGGAGAGAGACAGAGAGAGACTTCTATATATAAAGGATCCAGATGTGACCTCTACAGAGGGGGTCCGGCCTCATGGCTCAACACTCATTAATAAGGTCACACAGAGGTGAGACAGGCGGCTGACTCACTGCATTTCAACAAAACAGTAAAGGGAAAAAGATGAAGTCACCATCAATAAGCGTGCTCAATATATTGCCCTTTCTAACTGCTTTACATGCTAGTTATAGAACACTGTGGCCAGTATTCATGACACTTGACCTTTAGGAAAGTTACGGTCATCTTTCAGGTGAAATAAAATACAACTCTGAAAGCTAGAAACTTTTGCGCTATTACCGAAGATGTTCATAAGACAAGCTCACAGGTAGCGCTTTGGATCTAATTCTACTGATACTTTCTTTATAGATGTACTTGAACATCAAAAATTAATATGGTTGATAGTAATTGTGCAAAAGAGCTATTTTTAGAGCAATCAGACAAAAACTATATATATATATATATATATATATATATATATATATATATATATATATATATATATATATATATATATATATATATATATATATATATATATATATATATATATAGGACCTCTGATCAAGATGTAACATAAGATGTGACATAATAAAACCTTTTTTAAACCTTTTTTAAAATTAAATACATCTTCCAAATATTTGTTCCCAACGGAACACCATCTGAATTGAAACTAGCAAGTTTACAATTTCTGTGACAGTTGGATGGTGGGTTGCACCTGCTCTCTCGCTTGTTCACATAAACAGAGCACAAATATGAGGTAAAACCACAAACACATGAAGAAGCAGAAAACTCATCCACAAAATTAAGGACACAAAGGCGACATAAATAAATACATACATGCTTGCAACAAATAAAAAAGCTAAATTGCTGCATACACACGGGAAAATACCCTTCCGTGATTGCAAAACAACCTTCAACTGTCAAATTTATATCATATATCAATAAACCAAAAACCATAAATTCCCACTTACACACAAACCTCTCAAAATGACCAATGTAACTGTCGTCTCAAAATCTCGCATAGACCCCTTAACAATAACACACAAAAAAAACAAGAACAAAAAAGTTCACTTTACTTCTTAAAAAAAACAATTTTATAGTTATCTGAGTTAATGCACTTACAGACATCATTTTTAGTGCTAGATCATTTGGGGTTTTGGTGTGAAGGAGTTGCTATGTATGTGTGTGTGCGCTTGTGGCCGTGCGTGTGTGTGTGTGTGAGTGGTGTGTAAAGCAGCAGATTAATCTAGTAGGGTCGCTGAGATGACACTAATCCCTTCGCTGATTATCTAGAGCATAACATCACTCTAATCTGATGGGGGGGGTTAAGAAAGATAGACAAGGTTAGAGTGGGTAAAGCAAAGAAAGAACAAGAGGAAGAAGCTGTGTTCATGCTGACAAAACATACAGGTTGGGTTGATTAAATTCTGTGGCGTTTCTCTCTTCTTTTAGAAATACCTATTGGGGTTAAATTGTATCAAGCACGCCATCCAGAAACCTAGCCATAATCTTGTAACACTGTGGAAAGGTTGTTGGTGTGCATGCTTCTACTTTTGTAAAAACGCTCTATTGTTTAGTGGGAACAAGACATAAAAAAATCTAGTCCATCTCTATTAGACTTGATTAGGTCCAGAGAGTGTTGACAACTGGGTTGTGTTTAGCACTTTCAATCCGGTCCAAATTTAGTCCAAAAAATAGACCTAGATAATAGCATGGACGGAATTTAGTCAAAGATAGGTGTTGAAAATTGATTTGTGTTTTAGTCTCTCCAATGTCATCCGTTATTGGTCTATACAGTATTTAGCCTGCATGCCCAAAGTGGTCCAAATTTAGCCCAAAATGGTCATTTGAAATTGGCGAGTTATAGCCTATCCAATTTGGTCCAAATTAGGTCTAAAACTAGTCCTTTAAAACTGGCATGTATTTAGTCTATCAAATGTAGCCAGAATTTTGCTCAAAATAGCTGTTGAACTTTGTATGGTGTTTAGCTTGTCCTATGCAGTACGAATTTTGTCTAAACACAACTGAGAATTGTTGCACTTAGCTCAACCAATGAGGTCCAATTTTACATACTTATTTTACTACTAAAATTTGTTAAACATTTATCTGACTAAAAGAAGAGCCAATGTTTATCATTTCTTCCAGAAGGAATTGCTGGAATGAAATGTAATTATACTAAACTCAATAAGAATCACTTTAATTTCAACAGAAAAATCTTGATTTTCGTATATATGCTTTGCGTGCTAGCATCCTAAACCCTGCAGCTAATGCTTGCAGCTGATTGGTGCACACATACATGCAAATATCATTCTGCAATTGTGAAAATGTGAACAAAGGGGACAGGAATTTTATTCCTGGTCAGGGCGGAAGGTACTATTCAGTTCATTTCTTAAGCAAAACCCTTACAAGAACTTTCAGGTCAACAAGGTCTGCATCATTTGTTTTGGAACCAGGTCATACAGATGAGAAATGAACTACTGGTACAATAATTTGAGCCATTCATGATTAACAGTATGTTTTCAACTTAAAAAAAATGTTTTTCAAATTTAGATTGTCAAAAGGATGTCCTTTTAAACGTCTTTTTAAAGACTTGAAAATAACATCTATTCAACTTTCACTTTTCAATGTTATTCAGATGTTATCTTGAGTTATCTAAAAAAAACATTGCACAACACAATAACTATCCGAGTACAAGTAGAGTTTTTTTTCCTCATTTTTAACCCCCATATTAGGGGCAGACCAATTTTTTTCTACATATCTGCGTTTGGATAACATTAATTCAAATGCAAAATACGTAATATGTCATTTTACAAGGCTTAAAATGATTATATATACCTTTAATTCGAAATAGCGTGAATCCATTTTAGAACGTTTGCACAGACATTAGTTTCAGCACTTGTCTCCTTTCTGCCCCACCCCTCCCCCCATAACCGTAACTGTATGTTATTCTATATACAATGAAGAAATGCGTCTATAAGTACCGTGATTTTATCATTTCAATAACACACATTTGTTATAATTGGACAGCCATCATCAACGTAATCACAAAAGTGTGGGGTTAGACTTATAATCACGTTTTTGTAAAATTCACCCAAATTGAAGTAAAAAGGGGGCACGACTTATAAGCAAGGTCGATTTGTATTCGGAGGAATACGGTTATCGGTCAATGACCCGGCCACTTGCCTCTTTATCTTCATAACCACTCAGTAATGAAAAACCTTCAAATCCAATATAGTGGTAATTAGATTTATTTATTTTAGTTACAAACACTTGACACATTGGTTTGTTTTGTGTTATGAGGCAAAATTTGAATTACAAGCAAAGTTTATAAACACCGCCGCTCGAGTGACATGAAAACATATCATTGAATTCAATCATTTACCGAATAGAACAAACCTTCAAAGTAGGTATGGCCTTATTTCAAGGCATCAGTACTTGTGATGGCATCCAATTCTACTCTTTTGAAGCTATTTTACAATCATGAAGCAGAAGTTACAAATATGGGGGGCCGACGATGGTAGAGAGTGACAGAAAGGCCAACAGACTCTGAAAACAATTTGATATAACAATGAAGTTGTTGTGTTGAAAACAACCTGAGAACAGCCACAAGTGGAAAGTGAGGAGGATGTTTTCTATGCAGTGTTGGAGCTGTGTGTGTGTGTGTGTGTGTGTGTGTGTGTGAGTGGCGTGTGTGCGTGTGTTTGTGTGTGTTTCTATATCTGTGACTGTCTCTGTCTCTTAGTGTTATCATTATCAAAGTAAATTGAGGTTCCCCGTGTGCGAGATGAAGAATACAATATTTCCATTTCTAACTCGTGCTCCTCCACGCTGCAGCGACATAGTATAATCACAACACTGTCAAAACACATCGCACACACAATGGATCATTTCAGTAAACCTAAAAGTTTATATATCTCGGATGTATAGGCATACTCAGCCATGTATTCCTAAGATATTCAAGAATGATCTGTTTGCATCCTTTGTTTTTTTTCTATGTCATTCTTCTCTCCATTTTATTTTTTATGAAAGTGAGTGAATTAGTAAGATTACAGCTGTGAAATATGCCATACTGAAAATATTATTTGGATCGTTTGCATGAACATACTGCATCTAAATTTGAGAAAGGTCTAGTTTCTCTCCACTGTCAGCTTGAAGGCCATTATTGAACTGTCAAATTATGCATGTGTATGTCTGTAAACTATGAATGAAATTATTGGGATTGGACCAAAACAATATCATATTAAGGATCATGCTAGTAAAGGCACATAATAATTCAACGATTGTGGGTATACAGACTATATCAATTTTAATGTTGCGCTTCAAGATCATTAGATATTCTGAGGTATATGCAAGTAAAGGTATAAATACCCATTACATTAGGCACGTCTGCAATTAAGACAATACTATTTGTATCAACAATCATGCAACTATGCGACAACTGTGGTACAGTCGGTGCTCAGTTTTGATTGAATTCATCAAAGGTATAACTAGTAGCTTTACTAATGTACCGTAATTCCCCAAATATAAGACTCACCTGTGTAAAGATTCACCCTTAACTTTGCCTCAACTACCAGTATTTTCTGTGTTATTGTGTATTATACGCACCAACATTTTGGCAACAGCCTAAAAACTAAAGCACAAACATAATAAATCTTATCTTTTGTAAACTTTATATTTTCCTGTGTTCACATCTGTACACATCTCTTACATATACGTAACATATATAAGTGTGTTTCAGGTTTACCACATTGTGAGCAGCTAGTGAACAGCTCACCAGTGTTCAATGCACTTGGAGCAGTTGTTTTTGCTTTTCCTCGTGACATGGTTGGAGTTCATTTTACCATAAATAACCCGAAGTTGAAGTTCATTTTACCGTAAATAACCCGAAGTTGAGCAGCATTCGTGTTTCGACAACGTTCTTGATTGTGTGTATATGCCTAAAGACCACAATTAATAA
Organism: Hippichthys cyanospilos; assembly: GCF_059441005.1. Taxonomy (NCBI): domain Eukaryota; kingdom Metazoa; phylum Chordata; class Actinopteri; order Syngnathiformes; family Syngnathidae; genus Hippichthys; species Hippichthys cyanospilos. The sequence goes on from NC_142383.1 coordinate 5,181,709, forward strand.
ACGAGTCAAAATGTTGTGTTCTCTAACCACTGCACTCTTGAAGCAGCTGGAGACGTCATAACTTTTATATGATGTTCTCTGTTTGTGTAATATTCCTGTGTGTGAACAAGGATGAACTCTGATGTTGGTTCAATCTGCTTGCTTCTTTTATTGAAATTAATGTCGTGACAACCTAAGCTAACACAAGCTATTGTTGGCTGCAACAGGCACTTGTTGCGAACAGCCAACTGACATCCACCCTCCAGTTAGTCCAGTAATGGTAATTATTACCTAATGTGGCTAAAAGATCAACCTTCCACAAACGGTATCAAAAAAAAAAAAGAAAAAATTAAATTTTTAAGTTATCATTTGTCATCATATGTATATATTTGCAAAAATCAATTATGTCAACCAAAACATCAATGGAACATTAGCGGCACATAATGACCATCCGGCACGAAATAACTAGTGAGGGGTTTGTTGGGGCATGTGATCGAAGATGGGCTCAATGAAAATAGTGTGGAAAAATCTCACTGAATTATTGTAGAAACTGAATGGATTATAATCATGGATTGATGGATCATATTAACAAAATATTAATAAATATTTTGATAACACCCCCGACAGCGATGGAGGCGCACGGCCGTGGTTGCGAGGTGTTTTCCAATTGCATGTCACATGCACAGCCATCATTCACAGGGGTGGATTACACATTTTACCTGTCTGAATGTGCGCCAATATCTTTCACGAACCAGCAAGTCTATTTCACTTCTGCAACATCTAACTCCTCTTGCACTTAGCACACCCTGATTTTTGGTGCAAATGAGAGATAACACTGGGATTGGGCAGAATTTGGCTCGTTCTGTTCTACCATGGTGCACAACGGTGCAAATGCTCAGTTCTACCATGCACGAAGTATAGGAAAAACCAAAAAAAAAACAGAAAACTTCACCCATGTTCATGGATAGACCATGCTCTGCGCTAAATGTGTGCTCTGCATGAAAAAAAGGGCCTGAACTGTTGTAGTCAACACCAAACCAACCAAAAAACCAAGACCTTATTGAGACGAGAGAGTATCAAGACTGAGACAATGCCAAGACTATTGGAGGTTGAGACAGAAACAAGTCCAAAACCATATATATATAAAAAGTAAATAAAATTACACACAAAACAAAACAAAGTGTTCTAACATTGTTTGTTATTCTCTTATATTGCCTTTGACAATGCTACACAAGCTAATTTGGCTGCAGTATTAGGTGTTAGTTCTGAAGGTTAATAAAAATTAATCGAGGAATGAAAAAAGCTTATTTTTACTGAATGTTTTTAAATGCTGTGTTCTAATTTGATCGCTGTAGTTAGAGGGATATACACTAACTTTTTCTTTTACTTTAAAGTTCATGATGTAAAAATTCCTTTGATTCCAAGACGAGACCAAGACCCTTGAAAAAGTGGTCTTGAGACCAAGGACAATCTCAAGAACTACAACACTGCAAACACCTGTTTATCATTTCTCTCATCCAAATATAAACGTAATCAAAAACTGGCTCAGCAAACTCAACCAAGACGTACGTGCAAAAGTGCTACAGCAAAAATGGATGGAGGTCTTCCACATCTTCCATATTTCATGAATTCAGTCAAAGGTAATTAAGCTGTATGTGTGAGAGGGAGAGTGAGGATGACAAGGAGAAAGAGAAGGCAGGAGAGAGAGGCAGATTATCTGTGTCAGTGGCCATTTGCTCACAACTGGCGCCACATCGGAGAGAGGGCCAGAGGCATGGTGCATCATGGGTAAATGAGCACACACCGCATGGCGTATTCCACACGCCGAGACCAAAGGGAAGCAGGGCAGGAGTCAGGGTTGGGTATACAGTGAGCAAGCAAAACATCCGCCTGATGAGTTGACCCCTTCATTTTACATCAATTGTTGACTTGTCGAAAGCAAGAAAAGCCATCAGTCGGCCATGTACCTGTTAGCCTGGAATTTGCGTAAGGAGGTGAGAGGCTGTCATGAGATGTAATGTATTGAGATCCTTCTGCAAAGCTCTGGAAAAAGACAGAATGAAAGAGAGATAGTTTAAGTGTCCTGTAACATACATTTATACAGAAAAAGTAAGCGCAATAAATAATAACACCGATTAGGGAAAATTCAACTAACTGAAACAACGACTTTTACAACATGTTTTTGGATCTTTTGAAACTCTTTTTGCAGCGTGTCTTCTGGGATTTTGGTCCATCATGTTCCAACAGATCTCGATCAAACTATCTGTTCTATTTCATCCTACAGGTGCTTGACGGGCGGTCAGGGTTAGGGATCTCAAGTTCTCCCACACTGAACTCATCCAACCATATCCGCACGGCCCTTGCAATGTGCACTGGGGCACATCTGGCTGGAAAAGAAAAAGTGCCTTCCTCAATCTATTCCCATAAGGTTTGAAGCACACAATTTCCAAAATCTCTTGAAGTCAACAGCCGGACTCTGAATGGATCAAAAATGTTTTTCAAAAGTGTTTCAATCATAATAATAATAATCTACTCCCTAACTAGTTTACAAAAGCCATATTTTTCTTTTGTTTTCAATGTACGTTTGCACTATTTTATGAAACACAGCAAACAAATCATAAAGTATTGAATTTGTCTAAAGTAAATCAATCTTTTTTTATACCTTTGAAGAACGACTTCCACTCGCCCATGAACCTGCACTTGTTCTCTCCTCCATATCTGTAGAATAAAAATAAATTGAGAGACAAAGTTTAACAGAAATAATAAAAAAGAGGAAAAACAGGCACGTTGTTCTTAATAAAATACACCAAATAAACCAAATGGGGCCAAAGAAGGGCCAGTACAACATTTTTTATTTACATAATTCTTTTCTGAATATTTAACCCAAAAAGTTAAGTCATATTAGTAATACAAAACTTCTTGAGTAGCATAAAAGAACACAATATTGTTTCTTTATTATTTAAAACATTCCAATTATGTGTTTTATCACAACTTTGTATTTTATCACAATTTATTGTTTTAGCACAATTCCTCATCCCTCATTCCTCTATTTTTTTTTTTTAATTTGGGTTATATTTAACCAACAGTTTTTTAAAAAAGTGCAGGTACATAAATAGTTTACATAACCCATAAAACAAACCCTATAATCTGGTGGTTTGTGACTTATTCATTTCAGTTCTACAAAATTGAGTAATTCACCAACCAACAGTTTTTAAAGTATTTTTCTAGAGTTATTTACATGTCACCCAACTTTTCGTTTTAGTGTCTTATTATTGCAACGTTCCTAGCTCCCCAACATTTTGTCAGAATCACCCAAAAAATGTGTGTATCTTTTTGACACAACTGTTTTGAGATTGTAGCTGGGTAGACTAGTGAGATTGTAGCTAGGTAGGCTAGCGGCCAATACTTCAATAATACACATTTCTACAGTTCTGGATTTGAATATCGAGTGTGCTTGTTCTCCCAGTGTTACCGTGGATTTTCCTTTCCAAAAACATTTGTTTGGCTGAGAAATTTGAATTTGTCAACCGCGTCGCGCAAATCAGAAGAAGACTTCATGCCGTCTTATGAAGGATCGACTCAGTTGCCATACATCACGCATCAAGGTGCAGGGAGCTACCACAAACGAGTTTAAATCGAAGGACATCTGATGTATCTTCTACAGAATACTTGTTGCTCCCAAATTCAGAACCACAATTCAGAAAAGATTCAACATTTCTCAAAATCGATACTATCAAACGATTCTTATTTTATTTCATACAATAAAGCTATGAAATTAAAAGACAACAACAGAGGAGCATGTTTTTTTGTGTTAAAAACAGCATTTTCCTTGGAATTCAGAACTTAATAAATGTAAAAAAAAAAAAAAAACCATTTTCAAAACTTAAAATAATTATATATACTTCTAATTCGATATAGTATACATCAGTTTTAGAGTGTTTGCGCTGAACTTTGAAAAATGCACTTTGGTCAAGTGGCACCTCTTTGTTTTTTTTAACATCGAAGCTGACTTTGACACAATATAAAAAGGAAAAGACGGCTTGACTTGTTTCCTTCAGTCCTTGGATGTGGGCTTAAACAAGCCGGCATGGATGCTGGCAGGTGAGGAGAGAAACAGTGAAGGGTAACCTTCCTCGCTCTGATCTCACAAAATTCACCTCTGGGGTAAAGAAAGCTTGGGATAATATTCCAAGTAAGAAGATCAGCAAATCATGTCTAAATGCCTCCATTTCAAACGAAGATGATTACCCATGGAAAAGTAATGAGAATGTTTGAACAAATGACTTCTGGGTGTGAACAAATGACTTCCGGGTGTTAAATGGGACAAGCTATTTTGTGCATCAGTTTGTTAAGAAAACATTTAGGGGTTTTTGACTAATATTCAGCTGTGTCAAAAAATAAAGCATTGAAATTTCAAATTGTTTTATTGTTGCAACATTAGTTTGAGCATTTGGGTCCACACGCATGCATACATTGCCTTGCAGTGATGAAGAAATGCATCTAAAAGTACCGTAATTTGATCATTTCAGTCACACACAATATGTGTTATAATCGGACAGCCATGATCTATGTAACCACTAAAGAAAGGGGTAGACTTATAATCGTGTTTTTGTAAAATTCAACCAAATTTATGACTTCTAAGCAAGGTCGATTTGAGAAATGGGGTTAAGATTGAATGAATGTTAATTGAATAAAATCATTTTGTATCAAAAAATATTTGGAATTGAAAATCGCAGAGCCAACAATCTAATTAAATCTTGAGAAAGTCAAAGATTCCCACCACTATTTTCAACGCAGTCAAGTCATTTGACATTTACAATGACTAATATCAAATTCACAATGAATTAGGATCAAAACCCACTTTCCTCTTAGTCTTGAATTTGGCACCTAAATCAACTCTGGCCCTCTTGGCAAAATATTTGGGCACCCCTGCTCTATACAGTAGCTGTGAATTGTAGAGAATTATTATTAAACAGCATAGAAAATAATAGATGAATGGCTGCAGGTGGGTGCAGGGATATGAGACACTATTTTCAAACTGATCTTTTTTTTTTTTATACAGTACTTACAAATTAGGACATACTCAAATACCATGCAATATTTTTAATGACAAAACATAAATTCCCAGAGCATTTGGTTGTTGTTGTTGCTCATTCACTCAAATGGTCAGCTGAACATTAATCCTACGTAATCAATATACCTCAATGACTTTTATCCTAAACAATCAACAACATCGCATACTACGTGCTATGTGTATACCATGTGTGTACATTCTGTATACAGACTAAAAGTGTAATCAACTACATCAGAGTAAATCATCATCTCTCCTTTCTCCATGTCATTAAACATTATTGATTATGATTGCAGAGCCTTTAATGTCTCAATGAAATGTAATGGACCTTTAAGCCTCATACAGACCACTAATCCCCACTGCCATCATACTGCATTGCAAAGGTCAGTCTCTTGCCTGAGAGGTCACAGGTTTGATTCCCTGCCACAAGCAAATGACGCTGGAGTGTACTTGCATGCAAACAACCTTGGAAAACTAAATGTCCTTCTTCATTACGAACGCTTGATTTCAGTGTTGTATTTTTTCAATGATATTCACACAGGTAGAAATACTTTTTAAGGTTGAAAAAATATAAATCCACTTAAAAAGACAACAACAAAAAAAAACAATGATGTTTGATAGGCTTAGAGCAAAGCGGAGGTGGAGGTTTGAAATTAGAGAGAGTATCATTCAGTAGGGCAAATCGAGAGGACGGGAAAACGGATTGAAGCAGAAGGAGGAGTCCAAAAGAAGTGAGAGAAAGTTAAAAGACGTTGAGGAGGAGGCGGTAAGAAGGAGGCGTCCATGTGTCCTGCACCTGATAAGCCTTTCGATTGAGGGCTATAAATTACACTAGTGGGGAGAGGGGGTGGGGGGCACACAAATGGCAAAATACAAATGGAGTTTTTTTTTTTTTTTTCCCCCACTCCCCTCTCTGGCCATCACTGACACATGCACACACAAGCAAACACACACACATGATGCATACACACACATTGTAGGTGATCTATCATCAGTTAATGAACTTAGACTGACAGACAACTCCATGTCTCACACGATGATCATATTAAGACCTGCCTGACACAAAACAGACCCCTATTAATGCTGTTAGATGTGTGTATGTGTGTGTGTGTATGTTTGTGTGTTTGTGTGTTCCTGTACCGCGATACTTGTGAGAACAGCTTTGAGTTCTCTACCAGCATAGCGAGGACATTTTAGAGACGTGAGGACATTAGGTCACCCCTGGCTCGTTCAGAACTCTTATTTTAGAGTATAGGCTTGACTTGGGTTAGGAATGAGTTTAGGGTAAGAGTCATTGCTAAGAACAGAAAAAAAGGTTAATGTTTGAATGTATAATAATTCAAGTTGTTCATGGGATAGTGATCCAGTTTAACCCTTTCACTGCCGTTGGGATAATGTGTCCCCGCACTTTTCAAAAAATGGCAGTGGGTATAGGGATGGTGGCAATAAGATGAAAAAGAGAAGTGGTAGTGAAATGGTTAAGAGTCCATATCGTTTTCCCTCTTGAAGAAATCACCAGAAATGACCTTTTCCAATATTGCATCTCTCATGCAGATACAATAAAAACGTTACTGAGATATGTGCTGTTGTGTATTAGTTCGTGCACTTAAAATGCATCAAATTCAAAAACACTTATTACCACTTAACTGGCAAGATGAAATTATAATTAATTCCATGCTGTACATGTCATTTTATGTCTGCAGAAAAACATCCGTTTACTGTTGTTTTATTTTGAGTACTGGAACCATTTTAGAAATAGTTGACTTTAAAATGCAATGTTAAAATACTAAAAAGAGATTTTTGTTTATTTAATGACAACTGTGTAGTGTATGCATCAAGCATGGTCTCCAGTTTTATTGAAAGCTGTACAATAACACAGATGGCTACTTCTTTACATGCTACTTGTTTGCACTGTTATTTAACTTGAGGCCTTGTGTTATTATGTGCTATTATGAACCAAATCTTTGAATTTAATCCCATTTTAACTCATTCATTGCCAGCTCATTTCAAATGGATTCTTGATTTTTTTTCCCTGTTCACAATTCAGTCATAATTTCCCCCATATTTAGGACGCTGATAAAATATGACTCTTTAAAAAAGAAATGGCCCTCCATGATTTTATATAAATTGATATATGACACAAGTGTTCATGGTTTTATCAGATTTTGCTGCTGCTACAACTACTATTTTCATCAGACCTCTCTTTTTGCAAAGTATTCAACTTAAAAACAGAATATATTACCCTAGTGCTTTCAAGAGATTGGAAACTGTAAGAGATTAATTAAGATTTTTTTTTAATTTATTGAAAAAATCGAATTTTGCTCTCACCTAAAAATTCCATGAAAAACTCTCAGAGTTATTTTATTACATTTATATTTATCATATTATTATGGCAGATCAAAATATTTCTGTAAAGCAACAAAAATGTGTCTTCAGCCTTTTATTTTCTTGAACAGTTCCAGTTATATAGTCGTTTCCCTTCTGCTGTATTTGAGACAAAACCAAAGCTCTGGCTGCATCATTTTGTTTCAATCACCAGGATGGATGGTGCTGTATTATTTTGTTGCTAAATAAATATATTTATTGCTACTCTTAGTTGTAGCTGCAGTCACAGCTGGATGCTTTGCATTTATGTGGGAGGCTAAACTTGAGCTGTTTTCATAGTAAGTAAGCAAGCTCCTTTTTAAGATACATAAAAGCTTAACACATAAAAAGGGGTCTAATAAGTAAATAGCAAGTACTGTACATTTTTCACATCAATTTACCAAAGATCCAGACAAAAAAGACTCTTGACATGTTATAAGTAAATCAAGTGTACAGTGTGTGTGTTTGCACGTGTGACTGCACCTGTGTAACATGTAAAGCTCCACTGTTCTCATTTTCCCTTTTTGAGTAAGTATAGGCCTGGTCAATTCTCTTCCACCTACACGTAGAACACATTTGGTCTTTGAGAAACAACTTTAAAGACACATTTTAACTATTTAAAAATAAATGATTTGATGCTCAGTCCAGATTATACCCATTAAACCAAAATTTTCTGAATGAAAGTAGTTTCTGAATTCTGAAAATGAAACCAAGTCATTATATTTACATTGCATTCTTCCATTACCAACAGTGATCGTGTTAGCTTGGATTAATTGAATTAGATTCATTTCTGTATTCTCATTGCATATAATGTAGAATGTCGAAGGAAGCCGAAAAACTCCACAAAAACTATGCAAAAAAGTATGCAAACTCCACAAACAGATCAGAGGTAGACATACTCGACTCTAGACCAAGCCTTTTTACCACCAAAATATTCTGAAACACGATTATACGACAGTGGATGAAAGGAACAATTTAACTTTTGAATGTAACAAAGGCTTCTTGTACTTTCACTGAACCCCATTCAAATTATTATCTTGGGTTATCGTATACGCTCACACAAGCTCGTACTCACAAGAAAATGAGACAGTAAGAATTAAGAGTCAGATTACGTCTTTGTATCTTCTTCTTTAAAGCCGCTTAAACTGTCTGACACCCACAATCCCACTCCTAGTGTGTGTGTGTGTGTGTGTGTGTGTGTGTGTGTCCAAACAAATCAAGTGATGTAATGCTCGGTTCATAATTGTCGTTCTCCGCCATTTTATCTTTGCAAACACTAAAATAATCTCTGATTGTGTTTATATATATATATATATATATATATATATATATATATATATATATATATATATATATATATATATATATATATATATATATATATATATATATATATATATATATATATATATATATATATATATATAAGATCCAGTTGTTTTGTTTTGTTTTTTGTAATTGTCTGCCAAAAGCAACATCCTCTCTTTAACAGACTAAACATGCCTGCATGTTTAGTCCCAACATATTTATAGAAAATGGATGGATGGATATTTTCAACACTGTACTGTTAGTTGAATAGCAGTTAAAAATCTAAATCAAATCTGCAATATTATCTTTTTTCTTATCTCCCTTTGTTTGATGGATTGTTTTCGTGAACATACTGTAAAAACACATTGCACGTAATTCATATATACACATAAATACAACTATAAAATCATATATAGGTGTACTGTATGTAAAATTTACACATCACAAATTTACCCAACATTTCATACATTCTTTAGTCAATTTAGACATATATTTTTTTCATTATATATTTCTAAAACTCTTTTTGAGCACAGCCATTGATTCACATCTTTTCAGTTCTATTTCATAGTTGTTCTATAAATTGAAACCTCGAACAGATACACACATTTGCTTGCTGTGGCTAGCAAAAAAAAATAAAAATAAAAAACAACAGATAAGATGCACTGGACTATAGGGCGCAGGGCTCAAATCATAAGGAAAAAGTCACGGCTTAAAATCAGAAAAATACGGTATATACATCGTCTCATGGGTATAAAAGTGTAACTCAGGAGTGTATGCCAGGAGCACAACCATTTGTTTCGTTAATCAAAATATGTAGTTGTGGAAGGATTTCAGGAGGAAGTTAGGGTTCAAGAGGTTAATGACCAGAAATGCATTAACCCTTCTGTCTGATGCACATTCAATGTGTTACTATGCCTATTGATTTTCTGCACACAGAATCATGCACAACCACACTTTCAACACACAGACACACACACGCTTGTTCTCACGCACACACACACACACGCAAACACACGCACACACACACACACACGCAAGCACGCACGCACACACACACAGGGGCCAGTGTTTCCTGTCATTAGGCAACAGAGCTGTTCTATAATTAGAACATCTGGACCCAAGTAAGTTTAGTGCCAATGGTCTCACACACGCACTCACACATACACACACCTACATACACACACACACACACACACTCACGCACATACACACAATCTACACGTTATCGTTTATTTTTTTTTTACTTGTGCCATTTTATGTTGCTTGTTTTCTCACTTTTTTGTATAGAAAAAAAGCACATTAAAGTAGCAAAACAAACAACAGCTTGGAGAGCTAATGGCTCACTAAATGAATAGAGAGAGGAGCTTGTGAAGTAATAGAGGGAAAGACAGAATGGGAGGGAGCGACAGGAAAAGTAGAGAAAAAAAGATTAGCAAGTTCAAACATGGTTTTCTTGAATCAGCAGTCTTTTTTTTAAAATACTCATAGCCTACAGATGCCTTTCCAAAAAGAGAGATTAATATTGATAATAGCGAGGCCCTTCCTTTTCTATATTTTTCCCTTCTCTCCAGTGGAGGAAGAATAAGAAGCCCAGACGATTCCTTTGACAGCCCCCCTCGTCTCTCCACACAAATCCATGTGAAGCCGAGCCAACTGTGGCTTAGATCTCTACACACCATTACCACCGGAGGAACAAAAGGAAATTAAAAAAAAAAGAAAAAAAAAGAAGGCTAAATTGTCGGAGACTAAAAAGCAGCAAAGTTAGAAAACTTTTAAAAGAAGTTAGATCAGTGCATATGAAAGAACAGAGTCAAAGTACTGCCTGAGAGCAAGTTATATGCAGAATAATAATAAGCGATAACTGGTGAGAAAATCTCAATAATTAGCATTGGAATGTTTACAAAAAATACGTTACGAACGAAAGTATCCACATTTTGTTCAGCAGAATATTTAAGGTTGAACATAGTCTGTTTTGGGTCGCTGGTTGATTATCAGTTTATTCAATTTCCAATAATATTTCTTACGGATGCCCCATAATGAACATATTTATTTGAAACTGAAGTCAGAAAATGAAAAAAACGTTTGTCAAAAAGAATTAAAGCAGCCTTTTTTTTAAGCTTAGAATTATAAGGATGGTGTCTTTTTCCACAAAAACAGAATGAACCATGTTGTGGAATTTTTAACATTTTTGATATCCATCGATTTTCTGTAGCCGTTAATCCGCATTAGAGTCGCAGGCCTGCTGGTGCTGTTGTGGAATTAATTTTTAGGACTTGAAGTAAGATTGGTAAACTAGTCTGGAAAAACATACTGTCCTTTTTGGTTTCTTTTAGTTGAAGATTAACAGAGTTTAGCACAAGTTTAAGTGGTCAACAAAAGAGTGAGAATGGACAAGTAAAAGTGAAGATTCTTAATCACTCACATGGGAGTGAACGCCTCCAAGATGAAACCCAGCCCCGGTGTAGAAGTAATTAAAGTGAGAAGAGAGGCGAAAACCTTGAAGGCCAAGATGTCAGTGTTGGACTCTTGTCTGACAAAGTCGTCCTTACAATACAATGTTCGACAGTGGGCAGGGGACACCATGAACTGGTTGTAAGCCAATTGTCAATAATAAGCCTATAATCAAAGTACCGTATTTTCCGCACTATAAGGCGCACCCTCAATTAATGACATATTTTCAAACTTTTTCCATATATAAGTGCGCACCGGATTATAAGGCACACCCTCAACTAATAGCATGTTTTCAAACTTTTTCAATCACAATTTAGTAATCCTCGAAGTAATAACAATAATAACTCAAATAATAACGCTAAACTCTCAATAGCATTATAACTCAATGCCAACATGACCAACTTGTTCAACTGTAAACACACAAATGAAACAGGTAAAGCTTACTTCATCAGTTCATTCCCCATCTACGAATCTCAATTCAATCTCAATATTGACCCATATATAAGGCGAACCGGATTATAAGGCGCACCATCAGTTTTAAAAAGAAAAAAATAAGGCTTTTAGGTGCGCCTTATGGTGCAGAAAATACGGTAATCAGAGTGACCAAAATTCAAAGCACCTTTTCAATATGATGGTCTCTACCACTCTTACACCTGTTGCCAACAGTGAACACAATCAGTAAGGGAACACAAATCCCGCTATTTGGGATTGTTTAGAAAATCTCTCATCAAATTTATTTGGTGAAGTACAGCTAAGGAAATTCACCTTCGATATTCATCGGGAAAATTACGATTAAATCACAAGTTGATCTGATACCAAAATTTATATCACTTGTAAATGTTCAGCAAGGGACAAAATATCAGCAGTAATTCTTCAATGCCCTTCATCAACATGCTGTTTGTGAGAAACTCAACCTATGGATTTTCAAATCTTAGCTGGAATTTCAGTCACAGGACCCCAAGTACTAAATTACTGGTTTATGTTACGTCTGTGTGAAGATCACTTTTGTTTTTAAAACACCATCACTTTAAAGGTTTGTATATTAAGTTGTGATATTGATGTCAAATATTCTTGGACTTCTAACAGCTAAAGGTATCAATTATCACCAGAAGACGGACAGGTGAACTGACTGCCAGGAAGACATTGAGTGAGACCGTGTGTGCGTGTGTGTGTGTGAGAGCGTGAGAGAGAGCAAGAGAGGGAGAGAGAGAGAGAGAGAGCCAGAGAGAGAGAGAGAGAGAGAGAGAGAGAGAGAGAGAGAGAAAATTTCTCCAGTCTCTCTGTAGATTTGTCTTTGACAATTCAATTAGGGCTTCTTTCTCTCTGATGAGTTTTTTTGTATATGTTGGTTTTGTATAACTCTATCTCACAGACACCTGCCAGCTCCGAGGTACTGCAAACAGAAGGATAAGTAAGGCTTAATCATAGCACGAGACAGGAGGGAGACATTTTCACAAACTGGAGAAAGTCCAAGGGTTGGGATGAGGGGCTGAGAAATGGTCTTCCAACAAGTGCAGAAAGTAAATCGGCAAACAGTTGGGCTGCGTTAAACAAGCTCAGAAATTCCTACCTTGGCATCTGCTTTTAATTACCAGCGAAAATAGAAAAAGGCATCACTTCTTTTTTTTTCTTCACTGGTTTCCTTTCAATCTACTGTCCTCAGATGTCTAGAATGATGAACCGACATTGTTTTCAATTGATGAAGACTGTATACGGTTTTTAGTATTTGGAAATATTGAACTGTCCTTGTGAAAATGAATTTGACATGATATAATAATGTGGTTTGAATATTAATGAAACGAAGATTGCAGCAGTAAAGGTAAACAAGAAGATGAGCAAAAGGTTGTTCAAACTAGAACTAAAGTAAAACAAACATTAATACCAACAAATTTTCATTATTCTCCATAGATGGCAGGAGAGCTGCAACTCGTGAATATAATTGATATTAACAATTAATATTGATTTAATTTCCACTCTTCATCAAAAAATATATTTTTTAAATATAAAACTTTTTAACTTCCACCTGCCATCAAAAAATATATGGATATTTTTTGTTAATTGTCAATGCAAAAAAACATCAGATCTGAAACAAAATCTACAAAGAAAATGCAGCTCATTGTTTTCCAAAGTAAAAGCAGATGTTTACAAATTATTTATTTTGATTGAATACGATATGATGATCTGTTTGCTTTTATTAAGAAATGTGACAAATTTGGATTCTGAGACTATTCCTTGTCAAGAATTTCTGTGCATTTGGAAAATTTCAGTACAATCAATGATTAATTGATTATCAAAAAGAATTTTCAATTAATTTTGTAATTTGTAATCGGTTATCCATTCTTCCATCCAGCCATTATGTAGGCGTTGGATGTTTTCTGTGTTGTTTTTGTGCAGTATACACCGTGAACTGATTGCAAGCCAGTCCAGGGCACACATAGACAACTATTCACCCTCTGAAGCACACTTTAGAACTATTTAGTGCCCAATCTATCTACCATGCATGTTTTGGGAGCGTGGGAGAAAACCGTGGTGCCCACTGCAGGCATGGCTAGAACATGCAAACTCCGCAGAGAAACGCCAGAGCCAGAAAAGAAGCCATGACCTCTCAACTGTGAGACAGACATGCTAAAAACCAGCATGCCATTATTCCACCAGTAATCGATTAGTTATCAATTAATCGATTAATCACTGCACCTCTAGATGATACTTTCAGTTCTCTTAAGCACCCCATCTCTTTCTTTACCATCTCTGGCTCCGTGTCCCGTCATCACACGTAAATCATAAAAAAGCAAAGGTTCATGACGGCTTTTAATTCAAAGGCCCCAGTTCTGCTCTTGCAGGCAGGTAAAGGGGAACCGACACAGTTTCGAGCATAATACCCGCTAAAGCACACAAAGCATACAAGCATATGCTGTAAATAAAACTGTCTACATCAGTGACAGCCTGCATTATATCAAAACCCCTAAACAACCACTATCATCATCACTCATCATGAGAGACAACAGACTGCCTCCCTCCTTTAGAGCCAGCCTTGGGTAAACACAATTTTGATTTCCCTTTAGAGGGAAATGCAAAAGGCCCATATGGAAGAAGCAAGTCAGAAATTGCTTTCACAAGAAAAATATAAAACTGGCCATGTCAGATATAAGTCACAGGGTTTACTGCCCTGATGCACTGAATTTAATCTCAAATTTAAATCTCAATATAGTACATGTCCTGAAATGGGCTGGTGATGAGCAGTCCAGGTGTTTTCCAGCTTTTGCCAGGTCAGTTGGAATAAACTATCACCCATGAATCTAAACAGGATAAGTGGTATGAAAAAGGAATTGATAGCTATCAGCTGTACAATTGCACGACTTCCACATTTTCGTTCAAACAGTACACAGATTAATATCTCAAATGTGTTGTGTCAAACTAAATTTGCCTACAATTTCAAAGCACAAACTTTCAAATGCCCATTTTACAGCATTTGTTGTTATTATGTATAGTTGTCAATTGAGTAGTGCTTGATATGGTGCTACTGTGCTGCACGGAGACATCTACTGTTACATCTACTACTATGTCAGGATGATTGCAAAGGAAAACAAGAAAAAGGCCTCCTTGATGAGTTCTTCCTGAAGAAAAAAACAACATTTTCCGACCGGCATTGAGAATGTGAGGGCGAATGTGCTATTGCAGGTCTGACAGGATCAATAGGCAATCTTTGGGGTATGGATCAAATAAATAGAAGTGCTCAAACACATTCAATCAGAAGCACCTGTGCAGGAAGAGGAGCAGAGGCATTAGCTGGTTTGAGTAGGCGACAAGGAAGTGAGAGTGGGGCTCAGGTGAATTCCATCAGCTTGCGCCCAAACTGCTAATAATAGATCAGTGAAACCATCACAACATTAACAGCCATTTACTGAGAAATCAGTCACACAGTCACTCCAAAAGAAGAAACAAGATCCTCCCACTGAGTGTCTCGCGCTTACAGACAGAATGTGTAAAGTGGCTTTGAGTATCTATCTAGAAAAGCACGACATAAATGGAAATGAATATTTAGTAATAGTCATATAATGTCAAGGCAGTTGGTTAAAATAAGGACATTATAATTTGGGGTACATTCTGTTTTCTTTATTTTTCTGGTTTTTATTTGACCATCATGCTGTGAATATTTTTATTTCATAAAGCCCACATGATGGACAAAAGTGAAGACAACAAAACAGAAAACAAGTCCCATCCAACAATATATATATATATATATATATATATATTTTTAACGATTGCTTTTTAAAGCTCCGTATTCTGCATCTAATGAAACAAATTTCCTCATTATTGTGGAATTTTTTGTATTTTTGTTGAGATGATAGAAAAAATAGTCTGGAAATCCAAATTGTCTAGCTACACAGAGTTTCCATATATGTTAGGTGAAAGGGTCTTTGTTCAAAACAGCCAGGTGGTCAATGAACAATACATTTTATACTAAGACTTATTTTCTACTACATTGTGTCCTGAAAAAGACCAATCAAGCACTGCAAAAATAAATCTTCAAACAGGTTCACAATCATTGATCATTTTAAGCCAAACGCATAATAATTGCATTGCATCCAGAAAGTATACACAGTGCTTAATTTTTTTAAGAAATTTTGATACAGTGGAATACCAAAACGGAATAAATGCATTTGTGTTTCAAAATTTGATACAGAGCATCAAATAATGACAGTGTGAAAAATCCGCCCATCTTAATTACACAATCTGGTGAGGATGGCCTTTTCAGGGAGGTGACCAAGAACCATATGGTCACTGTGTCAGAGCTCCAGCAGTCCTTTGTAGAAAAGAGGAGAACCTTCCAGGAGGACAACCACTTCTACAGCATTGCAATCATGGAACGTATAGTGGCCACACAGAAGTCACTTTGTAGTAAAAAGCACATTGCAGCCCGCCTGAAGTTCTTCAAAAAGTACCTGTAGAAATCTCAGACCATGAAAAGGAAAATTCTCTGGTCTGATGGGCCAAAAATTGCAGTTTTTGCTGTGAATGTTAGGCCATGTTTGAAGAAAAACAGCCACTGCTTATTATGTCATCAATATCATTCTTACAGAGGCTTAGTGGTGGCAGCATCATGAAGTAGGGAATATTTTCAGAAAAAGGAACAGGAAAATATTCAGGTTTGAGAGAAAGATGAAAGTACCAATATACTGAGACATCCTGGATGAAAACCTGGTCCGGAGCGCTCAGGACCTCAGACTGGAAGGTTTACTTTCCAATAGGAAACTTTTTAAACTTTTTTTTTCAATTCAAGCAAGTAAAGTGTGTACATTAGCATTCTCGGAATTGATCATTCTTAGCTATAGCCTATGACTTTAGTTTAAGCTCCTATCCAACTGGTTGGTGAACGCTGTTGTGTGTCTGCAAAGGTAGCGGCTCCTTGTTCTCGTCAGGGTCTATTCAAGTGTGCAAAGGTTAACCCCAAAAAATTCAATGTAACCAAAGTCAGCATTGGAAACTAGACCTAGACAACTAACCTCAGAAAACTAGACTTGGAAACTAGACTCGTAAAAACTAGGATGACAACTTTCATGACTATCTGATAGTGTGTCACTGAGACTCGGTCAGATACTCGGTCAATACTGTCAAGCAATAATGGAATCTGTGTCAAAAAGACCACAAGTTCAAAAACTGACGACCTCTCCTGGACCAACAACACCGTGGCGGTAGTGAAGAAAGCCCAGCAGTGACTTTAGCGCTACCTCAGCAGAACAAGGAACAATGGAAGAGACACAACTCATCCTGAACATTGTGTTTTCAAACCGTTTTCAAACCGTGTCTTCAGACTTCTGGTCAGTGCTACAGTGCTCATAAAATCTGGACAAACATGCTCTAAACAACAAAACAAGAACACACTGCACTGTGAAATTATAATTTATTTCTGACTCTATTGTGTGTATTGACTTAATCTGCACCAATAGAAGCCGAGCCACAAATTTCATTGTCTACCCACTGCACAGTGACAATAAAGACATTCTAACCTATTCACAATATAAATGAGTTGGAGTGATTTTTTTTTCTTTCAGGGGTGAAACCGTGAGATCATTAGAAAAGTTCATCCATCATTTACATGTTAAATCCAGGCTTTATCCTCTGACGTATTTGTTACCAACGGCGACCATTATTACAGAATGGGAAGAGGTTCATCGTGGGATATTGCCACCTGGATGGCACCTCCTTTTCTGGAAACGAGGAGTGAGAAGCTGCTAACGAGTTAGCATGTCTGCACGGGTGCAAGGTTGTAGAGACCCACACACACTCACACACACACAAGCAGTTTGACAGTCACTAACAAACAACCCTCTTGACACACACACAGGCCAAAAGAGCCAAACACACCCACACAAAGTCAGCCCTACAACGTATACTCACAACTCAACAAATAGCGACACACAAAGATAGCCCCTGAAGACTTTTTCTGTTTCTCCAGACTTTTTGATTAGATTTTTTTTATTTTTGCAGGTCTTAACTTTGATAAATGTCAAACAACTCGTGAAGCATTCAAGGCTTATAAAGAATCAGTTTTATATGATTGCATTTGTATGGTATGACCATGTGGTTTAAAAATAAAATGATGAAGACAATTTCATTAAAATCTTTAAAGCAAAAGATAACAGAGAAAATTGTACCTGCTGTCGAGGCTCCTCACATTCAAAAATCACGCTCAGGCCTGTCACTCTTCACAAAACCCTGCAAACCTTCTCAAATTACAAATTCTTCCATGACAGACTACAAACGAGTGTTCTTTAAAGGACAAATCCCACTGAAAAAAAAAAAAAAGACTAGCCGGTCCAGTGAAAATGCTGTCAAACTCAACCTGCACGTGACTATAATGAGATTCTAGCGTGCTACTGCAAACTACAGAATATGCCAACAAATAGTTGCCAGGAGCACCAAAGAGTTTGGGTGTTATCTCATCCCACATACACAGTGATTATCTAGAATATTACTGTATTTTCCAAACTATAAGGCGCACCTAAAAGCCTATTTTTTTTTAAAACGCTGATGGTGCGTCTTATAATCAGGGGTGCCTTATATATGGATCAATATTGAAATTGGGATTCGTAGACGGACAATGAACTGATAAAGTAAGCTTTACCTGTTTCTTTAGTGTGTTTACAGTTGAAGAAGGTTGCTCATATTGACATTGATTTGTTACGCTATTTAGAGTTTAGAGTTGTTGTTTGAGTTATTATTGTTATTACTTTGAGTATTACTATATTGTGATTGAAAAAGTTTTAAAATATGTAATTAATTGAGGGTGTGCCTTATAACCCGGTGCGCCTTATATATGGAAAACGTTTTAAAATATGTCATTAATTGAGGGTGCGCCTTATAATCCGGTGCGCCTTATAGTGCGGAAAATACGGTAAGTATAGTTATATATAAAGTTTTTTTTTCAATAAAATATTATGTTTTGGTACCACTATTTCAAAATGCAATAAAGGGATACTATAAAAGTTGCCGAGTGCATTGCTATCTTGTTGCTCAAAAGGTCAAACGAGAGCAAAATATCTGCTTTAAATCAATGGATGAAATAAAACTACATCAACACAAATCTAATCTTTTACCATTGTATTTTTAGCGTTGCAATTGCCTTTCCATTGGTGTACCCCGCCTTTTGCCCCAAGTTAGATATGGCTCCAGCACACTCGCAACCCTAATGAGGATAAGTGCTTTGGAAAGTTGGATGGATGGATTTCTAGCCACCTTCCACCACCCCAAATCACCCACTCCGTTTGCTGCAGATGCATGTCATGTTCAACTGCATTAGAGAGCAATTAGATTTTAACAACGGCCGAGATCCATTCTAGACATTCATCTACCCTTTAAATATTTTGGAATAATACTTTTTTGATTTGTAAATTTTAATTTACAAGAGACAGGTCATTTTCTGTCCCTTCTCTTTCAGCTTCCCAACATTTTCAATGTTCTTTCCCCCGACTGCCAAAGTCCTTCTCATGTATTCTTTATTTACTTTTTCATCTTCCTAATGCTCCTCCTCCCTTCACTCTTCCTTCCTTCCTTTCGTCCTTGTCTCCCTCCCTTCGCCAAGCCTTCTGTCATCACCCCAAGAAGAGGAGGTTGCAGCTGGTGTAAACTCAAACGGGAAAATAATGACAGCCTCCGCTATCTCCATTTATTTGAGTGCATTATATGTGTTGAGGCAAATAGCAGAATGAAACCTGTGACAAATCTCAAAAACAAAGTTGTTCCCCGAAAAGCTACCAAACACACCCCGTGGGACTTCTCAAAAACCAACTGAAGCTGAACAGCAACAACTTCACGAGCACTATTTTTATTTGTTTCACTGAAGCCTATTTCCAGGAAATACTCCTCTTCAGCAAAGAAGCGATTATAAAGATATGATTATCATTGAATCGTTAACAATTCTGTTGCTTGTTTAAACTTTTTGGATCACATCTTGTAGCAAGTTGGACATAATGAAGTACAGTATACTAATTGGTGGCAACTAGCAAACAATGCTGTTGATTCAGTATCCACAAGTTTGAGGCCAAGAAGCCATTTAAGTTGAATCAGATCTGCAAAGACTTCTACTTTGGCACAACTCGTTTTTTTAGAAGATTTTTGCACAATGCAATGGTAACAGGAGTTCAGCAAGAATAGGGCAATCATCACTTGATCTATGAGACATAATGAGCCTCTGCAAACCGCCTCATTCATGAACTTCAAGGCGAGTTCAGTCCCATGAAACCAACTTTTAAGATAAGTTACAATGAATGTTGTTTTAAGGGCATGTCCTATTTTCCCTCATTAGGAGGTGAAGGCTAAAAGACAGCCTTGACCCATAACTGGCCACCAGTCAATCATAAGCCATCAATAAAACAAGTTAATTCCTTTCAAACTCATTTGAATTAACAATACAGTATTTGACTTGCTTTTAGTTTATCTTCTAAAAGGTTTATCAAGAGCTGTCAAATGCCCATCTTAACACCTAAAGTTAACATTGACCTGTAAAGTATTTTGGTTATACTTTGATGTGGCAGGCTATAGCTACAAAATAGAAGCTAATACAACCATGATGGTCCCAGAAGAGTGACACAGACAACACACTTGAAGATGAACACATCTTCACTTTGGTCTGTTTGAATCAACTGAGAAGAAACTGTTCAGTAGAGTGAGAATTTGACTTGTTGAGAAAACAGGTAAACATCTTCAGTGATAATTTGCTACCTTGTGTTTGCCATCAAGCCAATTTGTGTTGAAAAACACTGCAAATTAAAGACACAATCACAAAAATGATTTGGACAAACAGAAGTAATTCAAAGATATGCAAAAAAAAAAAAAAAAAACAGTCACTCTAAGATGAAAACTACTGTATGCTGCAAGTTGATACCAAACAAAGAAGTGGTGCCACGAGGTTTGCCAGTCAGCGAGAGAATAAGGATGGGTTTGGTCTCTGTCCTAATAGTTCTGTGTAATTTTAAGAATACACAAATTCATTATGTTTCTATCACTTAATATCGTCACATCATTGGAGAACGTTTAATGACACACACATGCACACACCTACACGCACAAATAAAGGGCTCCAGAGGTTTCAGTGACCAGATGTCAGAAGGGCAGAGTGTGTCCCTTGACTAACAACAGGCTCCAGTGTGAGTGTGTGGATTGAGTCAAAAGCTGCAGCACTCCATAACTTCATTGATCTCTAGAAAACACCCACACCCACCATGCACACATGCACACTGGCTAACACTAAAGTGAAGGCTTCCCTTTTGAAAACCACATAATACATGTCAGGGCACGCATTAAGTAGGGCTCTGCTACTCTATCTGAAAGATGTGCATGTGGGTGTGTGTGTGTGTGTGGGGGGGGGGGGGGGGTGTACTGTGACACAGGGTAATTCCCAATTCACTCACCTCATACATTAATTTTGAAAAGGTAATTTGACATTGAATTGCTTTACTCGGTTTGGACATATTAATACTGTTGTTTTACAAAAGCTTTGATGTTCTGTGACTTCAATCTTATTTTTCTGTATAAAGCTCCTCTAATTTCATCACTCAATGCTTGGGCAACAAGTGGAGCTGAGAGTTAAGACTGAACTATTTACTGTGTGTACTGTGTGAATCACTGCATCTCTTTTAATGACTTATTTGCATGAGACGGGACTGCCCCCTCAAAACAGAACGATTTTTATACATCTAAGGAGGCTGACATTTTTTTTTTTTTTTTAAATCCAGATTTAGAAGACAAGAAAGCTTGTCAATGACATTTTTAGACCAGGGCCTTTATATGAATTTTTACTGGCTGAGGGCAATTTTTGGCCGGAAAAAGAAAAATATTCTAATTAATCGATCAATCTCAGATTAATTCAGAGAGCGGTAGTCACAACAACAAATACAGAATATTTGTTCACGACAAAGAGAAAATGACCTTGAAGTGCATTCACACAAGATCATCACATACAGCATATTCACACTTGTAGAAAGAAAATAATACTAACTGCAAGTTGCAAGTGTTGCCCACTGGCCAGGACTCATGGATTCTCTGATTTGTTTGTTTTTATTTTTTTAACTTCTATACTTGGAAAGTGTATAATGGGATTTTAAGAATTTTGGCAATTTGACCCCACCCACCCATTAACCCAAAGCATATTGATAGACGTCAATACTATATAATTTTAATTATCTATCGGTCTATGTATCTCCCCTGTAGCGCTAATGAAAAGTTAGGACCGCCTCCATAATTGTGTATCTTGTATAATGTATTCATAGCAACCAAACAGCCAGTAAAGCTAAAAGGCCTTTGACAGAAACTCATTAGAGGGGAAATCCCTGACACAGCAAATAGGATTTTCTTGTCACATTTTCCCATCTAAATATGAACCAAATCAATACGGTCTTTAGAAATTAAACAATGACAGCCACTGAAGTGTGTTGCACATGGTCGCTGCAGGACATGTGCTGATCAGCTAGAAATCATCCAGTTGGGGGAAAAAAAAGCTTTGAAGTGGAATCCTTCCTTTAGTTATGCATCGTAAGATATGACAGTGAGCTTCAGTTTATATTAGTTTTCGAGGTTTTGGTGGAGTTACAGCTGTGAGGATTCCAATTGTTGTGATAAATATGGCTATATGAAACAGCTGGTTACTCTCCATTGCTTATATCATGAGTCAAAATCAGGCACGAGCCAGCTGGATTGAGACCGAAAAAGTCTCATTCAAGAATTGTGGCAAGGAGAGAATACCAGATCACAGCAACATCTGTGTTTGAATGTCCGAATTTAACAATACAAATACATTATTATTAATGGGGCCATCAGCAATAGTATATGAGAGCACCCCCAGTTTAGTGACTGGGAATCTTTTTTTGCTCTTCTTTTTTTTGGTGCAAGGGACAATAGCATAACTTAGTTCGGAAATTTCCCTTAGGATAAAAAAAAAGATGAACTGGTTCATAATCATTGTTTATTCACAAAAACTGGTAGTGTAGAAATAATGAAAGCTATATTCCCATTCATCTCTCGTGACTCTTTCAGAAATAGACAACATAGAAAATAGAAAACAAATAAATAAATACATACATAGAAAACAGCTTTCAGATGATTCAGAAGGCTGTCAATACTCCAGACAATTTCGTCTTGAACAGAAGAGGCACCACCAACCACATCCATTCAGCCTTAGTACATTTAGAAAGGGAAAAATAAGAGATATTTCTGTATTTACAGTAGGTTAGTCTTTTCAATTTCATACACAACAAGATTCTATGCATCTCATCACTACCATTGGCAGCTTTCAGATGATTCTGGTGAACAGGAATAAATCCAAAAGCGTAAGGAAACGAGCAAGCAGTCTTGCCGCATTTATTACCAGAACAGATGGTACCATCCCGGTGCATCTCTTCAGGACAGACAAAAACCAACATTGCAGAGTAATCCACTGATTTCTATAACCACTGTACTATCTTTGGTTCTCTTGAAATGAGGAAAAGTGTAAATGTGCAATGTGTCTCTGCTGCTGTTGCTAACAAACCATATGGGCAAACAACTTATTCAAGTCACATTTGTGCCTGTTAGTGGTAAATAATAGAATAGAAAGTATTTGTTGTCTGACCACCAACCAGTCCTACAGGTCTTAGCCAAAGTGATTTGGAATAGGCACCAACTCACTCATGACTCAAATAAGAGAAGCATTGATACGGAGGATTTGAAAGTGGTCCAATGGGAACTGTGACTTTTAACTTCCTTTTTAATTTTCCCCCCATTAAAGTATTTTAGGTATCACTGTATACTTTTAGTTTGGTAATACTAACCCCTAACTAATTTTACAATTGGAATACCAAATACTGCATAGTGAATAATGCATTCTGAATAATTTTGAATTTTTGAAATATTAAATATCCAGTATAATTCACCCAGTTTTAACCATCTCAGAGGCAGCCATTTTGCCACATGCTCTCTTACTGTAAATGTCTTTGTGATTATTTGAAGCTTAGATAACAACAAATCATGGCTCAGCTTGCAATTGTCATATGAGCAAAGCCAGAAAACATTTAATCCATCCTTTATCTTGACTACTTATCCTCACAAGGGTCACAGGCCTGCTGGATGCCTATACCTTCCGTCTTTGAGCAGTAGGCAGGGCACACAAAAAGAAACAGCCATTCACACTCTCAAACACACCCAAGAACAAGTTAGAGTGTCCAATCGATCAACTATGTACGTTTTTAGAATGTGGGATTAAAGTGGAGTACCTGTAGAAAACACCTGCAGGCATGGGGAGAGCATGCAGAAAAGCGACGGAAAAGCTGGGCCCGGAGGCAAAACCATGACCTGTGCAAGTGAGGCAGACATGATAATCAGTCTGTGCCACTGTGCCGCCCAATCCTGATTCGTAACAAGCCAAATTTGGCAAGTGTGGAACTGAATGGTTGCAATCAGGGGACTTTTTCCTGCATTCATATTCTTTCACACTTGAATACCTCAACATACACACAAGCATGCAGAGCCCCAAATTAGAAAGAGCTGTGTAAATGTGGAGCAGGGCTGGGTCTCTGCTGCCCTGTGAGTCTGGGCCACAGTAGGGACGGAGAACAGTCACTACTTGTTTTATGGCTTCATGATGAACACCTGCAACGACTGAGGGGGAGGAGAAAAAAAAAAGGTCGAGGGCAGACAAAAGGCTCACATCTGTGTGTGTGAAAGAGTGAGGTAGTATGGGAATGCCTGTGAGTGTGTGTGTGTGTAGGTCTCAGGTTACATTCTTGTGGATAGGCTGCCAAATGAGACCGTCTGTGCACATGCTGCTCACAGCCTTTGACATACACACACCTTCAAATGCTGGTAACTATGCTAGTAGATATCCTACACAAGCAACTGTTTCAGCTCTTTCTTGCATGATTCAGATTGTATGCATTCGTTTAGGCAATGGGACATACTCATGATGCAGCAATTTTCAGTAACACTTTAGAGGCACTCCCATTTACTTTAATGAAGAAGCAAGCGTGCATATTTTCCACAATTCTTAACAATTCATAAGTACCTGTGAGATGATTTCATCAAATACACTCAGGATTAAGATTCAGAGCTTTCCTTTACCCCCTATTTTAGCCTGACTTACTGTATGTCTCCTTTGAGAGTGCAGTGATCTCATGGAAAAATTGCCACTGCTCCCTCTCATCCGCTCTAATGCTGGATCACGATTGCTTTTGTTACAATGACATTTAATGATGGAGTAACCTGTTGAGCCCTAACACTTAAAAACTCAGGAGGGTTAAGTGCAAAGTCCCAAGTGCTTGTGAACACCCATAAAACAAAACGCCGAGTCAGTAGTTCATCTCAAAGCCCTTGTCAGTTTGTGTGCCAATCCATGTCTGTGGCATATGCAGGTTTTTCATTTGCTCGGGGCCGTCAGAATGGGTCTGCTGTTCGCCCAACGTCAGACAGCACTGCTTCTATCGCAAGGGAATTTCAAACTTTTTCAAAATTTATGAGCCACAGGGGCAGTAAAGGCGGATGTCTGGTGACAGTCCAGTGAACTTACGGCCGATGGGTGGCACCTGGTTCAGGGTGTACCCTGCCTATTGCCCAAAGCTAGGTTGGGTCCAGTACACCCATAACCCTTGTGAGGATATGCGATGGATGGATGGATGGATGTTTTGTACATTTATGTATAATTCAAAAATCGGACCGAAACACAGAAAGAGTCCATTTCTACAGGTTAAGCAACCATTCAGGAAACAGTTTATTGAGGAAGCTGAGAGTGGAGCGCCTGTTTTCCAGAAATAACCGTTGTGCCCCTCTGAAGATTTATTGCGGGTACCTTCACACTTCTGCTTCTTAAGTTAAGGTATCAGAAAATGATTCAGACAAGTTACTCTAAATCACCAATGAGTATTCCAACACACTTGTCCACATATTTCGCAGAAGGTGGATCCCAACGCAAAAAGTTGCTGAAGTGAACGACCCTTGGAGCAGTGTTACACCAAAATTTGCTCCTCGGATAAAGCGTCACTGTGGTTCATTGTTGTGTTGCATTCAGACTACAACCTAGGTCCCCGAATATTTATATAAATCAGTCTGACACAGTGGAGATAACCACACTACAGCAACAATGTAGGTGGTAGTAGATAAAAGACTTCTCTCCAATTTGTTGTGACTGATCTTGTGACCTCCAGTCATATTATTTGCTTCCCATGTGAGTCGATGAGAGCATATTCTTTCAAACGGACTCTCGCGCCTTAAAAAGTCTTTTAGACAGAAGTCAATTAGTGTAACACAGTAAAGCTTATGTTTTTAGTGTAACATTGTCTTCAATCAAATACAGTACAAGAGTGTCATATTCTAATCAAAATCCAACCACCTTCCAGGGTTACAAGATCCAAGGGTGTTTTCCAGATGTTTTGTTTAGTTTGGCTGTGGATCATGCAGCCCCTTGGTGGGGTTTGTTTGGGCAGGTGTGAACACAGCATTCGAACTAGGGTACAGACCTCTTGAAGAAGTGGTCTTGAAGTCCACAGATTGTTTGTTTGTTGTGTAATGTGATCTGGCCTCTATTAGACAAAATATGCAAAAGTTCAGAGACATATCTGAACAGGAAGTGCATATAATGTACTTTTTCATGGCATTTTTAGATATACCCAAAGTACTTCTTTAACGTGTGTGATGCTTAATTTATTATTATTTTCAAAGATATTAAACAGTTCTATGCTGATTAAGACATAATATGAACAATGTGAACATGGTGTACACATGAATAAAATGGAGCCGGTCAGGAATGTCCAATACTGTTAACCCCCTAACTCATAAAACGTTTACAATTGCCATCCGATAATCGTGCAAACACATAAGCTGAAAAATACTGAGGACTGGTTGTGCAACTAATAAATATCAATTGCTTTCATCTACACAATAGGGGAAATGGGAGCAGCTACGTAAGAATACACCTGCTGGTATTAGTTCATTCTGGGACCATGGTTAAAGATGGCCACTAAGGTCAAATCAAATATTTTTCAGTCTATAAGTATTTGATCACAAATTTAATCGCTAGTTAAGCGGTTGTGTTATTAATTTAGCTAATGCTAAATGCTAACTTGGATGACTAAACTAGTCAATGCACTCATCATGACCCAATCTTTACTTATGTTGGAAAGTCAAAAAAATTAATGTTTCCACATACCCCTCTGCAACATTCTCACGGTCTATTAATTGCTGTTTGTGCAATGAATGAATATAAATTGTCCCAAATTGTCTGTCAGGAGTTCTGAGCTCGCTAGAGTCTGACTAGATTTGATTTGATGATTTCATTCTCAAACCACAAAGTAGATCTTGTTCTGGTATGTGGATGTCAAAGTAAATGTGTACTGCAAGATCATGTTTTTTTTTTTTTTTTAAGACATTTGATTCATGTTTACCAGAAGTACTGTTGGGGTTATTTATATTTATATATTATATATTTATATTTTGGGTGGTATATTCTTTTGAGTGGATAATATTCGGTTTAATGTCTTGAAAGTAAACACCCCTGGCTTTCAGTAACCTAACAGCAGGAAAACAACTTCATTATGCGACATTTATTGGATAATTGTTTTTTTGAATGGCTCTAAGCTGCCAAATGCTGGCCATCCAAACGAGACATGCCAAGAAAAGTGGGAGAAAATATCAAAACATAGAACATAAAATTATGCTTTCTAAAAACGCTTCTAACCTTAGGCAAAAATACTAGCAAGCTTCAAGTTACAGCTATTACAAAACTACGCCAAAAATTGTCTATTTTTAGTTGGACGCTCTCGTTAAGATAGTAAGTAAGGTACAAAGCAGCATCATTACTATGTTCTAATAATCAAGTGCAGTACTGGATTGCTTTATTTTGAGAATATTTCTGGTAAGATTCTGATTGCTGTATCCAGGTAAATAAGCCAACTATGTTCATTTAATATCACTTTAAGTTACTAGAGCTTTCACGGTTGGACTCAGTGTGCACAAAACTATACATTTTTCACAGGGAGCAATTTTATGGGTGTAACGGTTGAAATGCAGAGGGGAAAGCGCGACAAATGTTTATAGTGAAGAGTTCTTGCTATTCAGAGCCCTGAGAGAATGGAATGTAGCGGGAAGATCAATGTGTCTCTCTCGATGACACACACGCCCACGCGTGCACACATACACACACACACACACACACAAGTGCAGATGTTCAGAAGCTATGAGGAAGGAAACCTTGGGTCTCTTCAGGACATTATGAACTTGTCAAACACACGCACACACAGTTAATACGTGCATAAAAACCTGTCTTAAAATGACACTTTTACACAAATGTAGCACCATATTGGTTGTTTCTTTTCTCTTGTGCTTGTCCGCAAAGGAACAACAACACAGCACAGACAACCATAAAATGTATACATATATGCATATACTGCACTCTCGTGTTCTCCATTTTGTGTTTCTTTTCACGCACACACACTCACACACACTGTCTGGCCCATCACAGGACCAGATGGCACTAGGGGTGTTCCAGACAATTTACAATCTTTGTGAGTGTGCATGTATGTCAGTAAGTGTGTGCACGCGTGCACATGCATGCCTGTGTGCATTTGTGTGAGAGCGATTTTCCGAGCAACCCCCTCACCCTTTTTTGACACACACGCGCGCACACACACACACACAGCGAATTGGCACTGCCACTCTGGTGCCAGCGCTGCCAAAGCCTGAGACTGAAACAAAAGCTGGGACAAACCATTGTGCGGCTTTCTTGCTCCATCCCACCTCTCACTCTGAACCAGATGGTTTAATCTGCTAGTCTCTGTAGTGTGAAGGTTCACTGTGTCTCTGGCAAGTCAGCGTACATCGCATTAGTACATTTAACACACTCAATGAACAGATTCTCTATGCAGCGCACACTTGTCAAATAAGAATATTTGCTTCGTGGCTGACTTTGAAATGAAATGTACTCTAATTGCTCTGTTAATTTTTCGGTACTGCTTGTCCTCATTAGGTCAAAGGGTGAGCTGGAGCCTATCCCAGCTGACTCTGGAAAAAAGGCGGAATACACCCTGCACTGGTCCGCAGCCAATTACGGGCCAAATATTTCAATATACAAATATTTTGATGGAATCTGGAAAAGGTAGGCGAGAGAAATATAACATCTGTGCATATTAAAAATATCAAAGTACGATCACATCTCTCCCTGCGGTGGACAGAATGTGATTTCATCACCGATTCTGCTTTCACGAGTTTTCATCCTGCTTTTTCTCTGTTTTTCCCAGCATTACGATTTTGAAAGCCACACAATGATTAACCCTTTAGATGTTGGCACCTGCTTTGTTTTCATGCACTGTCTTCAAAATTGGGCGCCTATTGATATTTAGTCAGGATTCATTTTCAAGAACAAAGTAAAACAAAAAAGGAAAAAAATAAAAAACAATATGCAATCCATATGCATTTATTTAAACAGAGTCTGTTGCCACACATCGAAGTGAGCATTTTATATATATATATATATATATATATATATATATATATATATATATATATATATATATATATATATATATATATATATATATATATATATATATATATATATATAAAATGCTCACTTTGGTGTGTGTGTGTGTGTGGGTGTGGGTGTGTGTAAAATTGATTTTAACTATAACTATATTTTAACTATGAATAAATGGTTAGTTACATGTGTTTACAAATATCATCAACATTCACTATCCTGATTTCTTCCTTATTTCTGTCAACTTGTTTGCCACTGTGCAAGGCAGTTTTCACATATACACATGCATACACACGCAAACACACCCACACACACACGGGTGAAACAGCTTTATGAAAACAGTTATATTCAGCTATAACTAGTCAGTTCTATTTTTCAAGTTCATTTTGCGTGTCTCGTCCATTCATATAAGTGCACGATTGCATATAGCCAAGTTGCACTGATGCTAACTATGATTATAATTAAAAGCCAGGTCCAACAGCAAGGTGCTATTTTTCTTGAATTTCCTTGATTGTTTTTGTAAAATGGATTCAGTGAACATTTTTTACATCCATATTGGTAGTCCCTGATTTAAAAAAAACAAAACAAAAAAAAAACAGATATTAAGCTGATACGACATTTGTGGTGTCAGTGAAAATGTATTGTTTGGAGAAATTTCTTATTGTGTATGGCGTAGCTGCAAGTTTTAATTAATCAACGATTAAGTCCACACGGTCATCATGTTTCTTTATCAATTATTTGTTATTATGCCCACCCCAAGTTTCTCCGTGTCTTGCTTCAATAAAACTGAACCAAGAAGAAATAACAGTTGAAGGCTTTCTTTGAGAGAGCGGGTGTAGTTTGACCCATTAGCTGCAACTTCATTCTTTTGATCGAAAACAGACATGTCAAGTTACACTGCTTTGTTGAGCTCCAATATTAAAGATTATCTTTGTGTATTTATATTGTAGTTGCAAATACTGCTTGAAGTAATTTGATTTGGATTATATACATCTGTGTCGATGTTTACATTTATGTTTAATCTATATTATTTTTCAAATATTATTTTACTTCAAAGTTTATAAATTCACTTAATACTGTACCTCTAAAACACAATCAGGCTCTGAGGTCATTGACTGAGACTGTTCTAGGATCAGGGAGGAAGTGCAGAATAATAAGAGCAGGAAGATACAGTTGATGCAGATGACAAGAAGGAAATGTTGAGTAAAAATGAATAAAAACGAAAACATCACATGATCACAGGATGTTTTGCACAGAAAATACTCTCAAAATATGCTTTCTAAATTAAGAAGAAAATAATCGCCATCAGAAACTGGCAACATAAAGGACAAGTGTAAGCAACAGGTTGTTGCACCCCCCCCAGAAAAATAAAATATAATACAAATAAAATAAGAAATAAATCAAGAAACCCGTTAGTAAAATAACAAAAGGTAAGTATTAGAAAATGACTGTTTTGCAATGGGACAAATATAAAAAGAAAACATTCAGATTCACCAATTGATGAATTCTAGAATTAGAGGAGTTGCTACAATAATTGTCTCCACGTATATTGAGATGTATTTTCAACTTCATCTTATGCACTGTGTGGTATATGTAAATGTCAAACATGTATAGGTATAATACTCATACACAGTAGTACATTCACAGCTCAGAATTCGTAGGCCTGCATTTGGAAAGGTGCATCTTACTGAGCACCGCTGTAATTGCAAGCCAAGCTGTTTGACGTTGCCTGTCTCTTTATTTTCAAAGGACCGGGTGATTAGGCACAGTGACTGCGATTTGATCACAACATTCTGCTCGAGCTAACAGGTGCAAAATGTACACCTCAGCAATGTCACAGATTGGCTACAGAGCGAGGAAGACAAAGAATGTTTACTGGAGACATGGGGGCCTTGCAGCTTTGCAGTTTCACAGAATTAGTTGATAGATGAAGGTCTAAAGAGGGTTGCATGAGAGGTGAGCACTATTAGATGACTCCAGAGGGTAAAAAGATCTATGACTAAGCAATCGAAGTATCAAAAATATATTACTCTTATATTTGAATGGCTGCATAATTAGCCTCAACGAAACTTATGCTACATCAATAGGGGTGCACAAATGTATAGAAAAGGGGGAAATATTCTATAACAATTTACATTCACAGATCTCTAGAAAGGACTAAAAAGAATTGGAAAACCCTACATCCTCTGATACAATTTAACTAAATGGTCTGTTGTCTGAAAACATATATATACTGTACATCACTGTCCATGTGCGTGACAGAAAATGTGACGCGTAATGTCATGTGCTTCACTTCACGCATTTTCCTACCTTACCTAACTTTCACCCATGACATCAACCAAGCTTGAGTGAAACCGTTTTTTGAGTGGTTCCCAGATGTACCGTGGTTCAAAGCACCCTTAAATGTGGCACAAGATTTATCACTTATGTCCTCTGCTAGCAGACAAAATCGGTGTGTTTGACACAGGGCGCTTAATTTGACAAGTACGAAAAGAGCACATGAATAACAAACAAGGTAATTGAGAAGCGATACCTAATCACCCTCTTGCTAGGTGGCTAGACAAACTGCAGAAACAACACAAGCAATGTAAGCGTTTTCTTGTTGCCACAAAGCTAAGCATGGGCGTCCCATGTCTTCCTATTCTGAGAATATTTGTTTGTTGACTGAAGGGGCTTGGACTGGTTGTATGGGTTTCGTATCATTCTCGTGAAGGTGCGGAGGAGATCGTTTACGTTGTCACTTTACTGTTGATGGAGCATTTCCCTCTGACTTCCTTGGACTGATTAAACTGGGTCCCAAACTCACCGCGCTAATTATAACTGATGGAGTTCTGAAAGTTTTTGAGGAAGCCGGTTGTCTGTGTGCACACACAGACAGTGCCCTGCTAATGTGGGAGTGACACTGAAAGGGACATTGAGGAAGAATTTTTAAAGATAGAAAGGGTATGTACCAAACACCGTGTCCTGGTACTCATGTGAGTACCCCACAAAAAAATTATATGCAACCCGGCAAATATTGGCATTAGCCATTTTGAAAATATCTGATGGCAGATAATGAAGCAAGTAAAAACTGATACCTTCAGGAAACTATTTCAGTTCAATTTAAATATGATTCTGCTGACCCTGCAAACATGCTACACGTTTTGTTTTTGTTTGAAAAATGTCAACATTTCTGTCATTTTTAAATTATGGAGAGTTTGAATTACTGTAGCTACAGTATGTACCATAGCTTTTGAGGGTTTTATTCAAATTCTTAGTCTTAGTGACCATTGGGGCTCTTTGACCTTCTTTTTTCTTTTAGAATTTCCCCCCAAAATACTGTATATGTTGTATTTATAAACAAAAATAACTACAAAAAATCAATAAATATATGCATGTATATTTTTTTTATGCCATTTTTACTGGGTTACTGAAAATGAGGATTCGCTCTAAACATTAGCTCTCCTTGACTACTAATAATTGGTATCTGCCCTGAAAAAAAGAACAAAACATATATCCATCTTTAAATTGAAATGACAATAATTTCACATCATTGTCTGACAGAGCACAGACTATCGCGACCCATTTTTCCTTTCCTGAAAGTGAATAAATGTAATTTGAAGTATGTCACATATGCATTATATGAGACAAATAACCCTAAATAATATAGACATCTATGTGCTCAATTTCTGTGCCTGTCTTGCATCTCTAATCACTCCACAGTTAATGACGGGCTTGCGTATAAATCCGACAGATTACCTGCTGCAGGTGTACAACAGATGCCTCTAAAATAGGCACTTGTGAATCCAGAAAATAAGATGGTGAAGCCAGCAATTAAACACTGACAGAGTGTCAGACAGGACGTTTAGCTGTCTTATTACAAAGTGTATCAGAAGGCAACAAAACACTCAAACAATTACGGTTGACACATATAGGAAAGTACACACAACATTGACAAGTGAGACTGATCTGAGCCGCAGTTCAAAGTGAACAAAAAAAGAAGCTATCTCGAACTCTCTAGCAGAGAAAAACTAGTCCTAGCTGTGCCTTTAGGGAAAACATATGGAGTGCCGACTCGGTAGTAAGTCAGCTTGCCGAAGCAATAGCTGCGTCAATCTCCTGAGCTTTGTCAAAAAAAGAAAAAAAAAAAATCCCTGCCAAGTTCTAACAGACGTGAACATTGAAATCATTGCCATTATTAGCAGAGTCGTTATTAGCAGAGTCATTATTAGCGTTTGAAAAGCAAATGGAGCTCATAATATTTGCCATTATAGCTAAAAACGCCTATTAATTCTTAATCCGTACCTCAATTAAGAGCATGGCTGGGAGTTTTTGCCAAGGAAACAAGACAATTTGCCAGCCTCTGAGGCAGAGAGAGAAGGTAGGAGGGTGAGGTATTGAGCAACGGGCTTCTTTCTGCTTACCACCTCTATTTTGAAAGTGATCATCCAGGATGAGTTTGAGTGACAGGTGGAACGGAGGCTGATTTGACTGAATAGAGACAAGAGGGTGGCGGTGGGGGCGTTGTTCACAACGTTGTGGCGCATTATCTGTTTCAGTACAAGTGTATCAAATCAAACGTGAGAGGAGATATTATTAAAGCAAACCCCTTTTTATTCCCCTCAGCTGTAAACTGTGACTGAATAAGCTATAGCAATTAGAGGAACAAAAATCCAACATGCCAATGTGGTTGCATATGAGGCTGCCCATATTTCTCTGCAGATGTGTGAAGAAGCAAACACTGCTGCAGGGTGTGATTTAAAAATTAATTTTCCCCATAAGATAAAACAGAAACAGAATGAATCTGTTCCAGGAGTGGAACTTTTACCACCAACAGTGCTACGGCTTATCCTGCTCCGAGTCATGGGAAAGCTGAAGCTTATCCCAGCTGACTTTGGGCAGGGCAACCACTGGACTGCTCATCAGTCATTCACGAGACACATACAGTATGAAAAAACATTCACAGTCACATTTACTGTGTTTTTCAGAACATTAGATTCATCGTATTATCAGGCGCAAAATCAATGACTGTCTCTATTTGAATATATATTTATACATAGGGCGCAGCAGGCAACCAGTCCAGAGAGGGCTGGGATAGGCACCGGCAAGCCAGTGACCCTAGTGAGGACAAGCGGCTATAGAAAATGGATAGAGGTACGGAAGGTATCTTTGTGAAGCATTTTATGTCAAATAGTTTATTTTAATTGCACTGCGCGGTTATTTGTTAGCTTCAGCGTTATTATGGTGGTTTTAAAAAGACAACAAAATAGTTGATAGTACTTTGTGTCTCAGCTGTAATTGTCTGCTACTAAACAAGGGTTTCTTTGAGTGGAGAAGTGGAGTGGATTCTCAAGACAGATGAAAAAAAAATAAAATAAAACAACCCAAACCATTGATAGTCAGTAGCTCAACATGCCAATGCACCCAGCAGATATGCAACCTTGTTTGCTCAACTTTATTAAATAGTTGTTGGACATTCTCGGCCGCTATTGAAAGCTGGCTGCATCAATTCTATGCAATTCCACTTTGCAACATTGGAAACATGCCACCAGAAACACTCATCCTACATTCCCTTGGTGTGCAGCATTAGGCCTACAATGACAAAAGTAAAAGAAAGTAACATGAAGAAGCGGTAGCATTACTGTATATGGGGATGAGAATGAGAGCTGAAACTTGATAGGAAGGTATTTCAATTAAAGACGATGACAAACTAAAAGAACGCACCAGATTACAGGTTTTTTTTTGTCTTTTTGTTTTTTCTTGTTGGTTTTTTTTAAATTATTTTTTTTAGAAAATTAAAATGTTTTGAGTTCACATTATGATCCAAAGAAATGCTATACCAAAGGCCAATTTTGCATATTTGTATTAACCTAGCATGGACTGGATTGTGGAACGAAAGCAAAGTGCTAACAAAAATAATCATCCACAGCGTGTGAGGTTTGAGTTTGCTGAGGTAACTCAGTATCTTTAAATGATCCAATCAAACTCATTCTCCATATCTCTTGTACTGTAAGTTACACTATTCTATAAGGCGCATGGCTTCAGATTAGGGAAAACAGGCCTTTTTCAACTTCAATTTGACATCCACACAAAGGCACATCCGATAAGGTGCACTGTCGATTGTTAAAAAAAAATTAAAGGATTCTTAGTGTACATTATATTCCAAAATATCTGGCCATATCCGAACCTCAGATACCAGCAAACGTCAGGATTTTCCATCAGTTTTATGTCATCTATATGTCATTTTTTTGCAAGACACAATGGCCGCAATTGGTCCACAAAACTCGAGTTTGAGCATTTAACACTTGCCCCAAAGCCCCAAAAGTTTGTATGGCGGCAAGTTACTGCTGCCCACACTGATTCCATATAAAAGGTATGGAAAACTTACTTATTCCAAATACTGTTTTGTATCTCTCCATTGATGTTTCCTTCATCCTTTGTTGAATGCATTTCATGCCGAGTCCTTCCTCATTACCTTCAGACTTTTTACCAATGCATTGCAATCACAGACACACGCAGTACATATATACGTATAATTTTCTGAAATCTCCTCAAATCTCTCATTTACACACTATCGCACTCACACACCTCAGTCCCCTTCCAACACCGTTGACAGGGAAACAAATAGCACATCTGAAGGGTTCGAACGGTGTTGGGGAGGGGGACACCAAAAGCAGCCAAGACCTGAAATAGAAGAGTGGCGCTGGTGACAAGCACAGTGGCGCTGCTCTCAGAACGGCTTCATCCAGGAGGAGATTAGAAACACACACAGAGTTTGATGTGTGCATTATCTTTTCAGGGATGATCCCAAAATAAACAACAACGAGGCAAAATCTCCCAATAATTAAAATGGTTAATCCACTTCCTGCTTGCTGATGACCGTGGGCTGAGCATGTCATGCGGGACTCTTGCACCGTTTATGTTTCTATGCTTCTGTGTAGAAAGGTGAATTGATTTCCAAAAATATAAGGATTTAGCATCCGCTTAGCTCTTAGAAACGCAAGCAAATATTTATAGTTTGGAAGTGTAATTCATCTTTAACAGATCTGATCATGTAAATTTGTTTGACATATTCCTTCACGTGTATTTTCGTTCTACATGTTTTGTTTTCCTGTGTTGATGTTTAGGAGGTTTACATCACAAGCGTGCCAGCGTCACACCATTATTTACATTTACAACTTGACGATCTGCATTCAGACGAAATATTTAGGAAACATATCGGGTAGTTGACAATCATTGTCATAAAATGCCTGAAATAGCAAAGTATTAGCCATGACTATATGTTTAAAACCTGTAAAAAAAAAAAAAATCCTTTAGCAGTGAGAAAAATATGTGACAAAAACTCTTCTCAATTCTCCTAGCAAACCAAGGTCAACTAAGCTGTTATATGACATAAAATAATTTTTGTAGAGTCATGATGTATCACTTTAAAATCTGCTGGTTTGAATATCTTTAAATTCACCAACATAAAAGGGGCTTCAGTCATTTATTTTCTTTAACAGATGCCACTGGAATAATTTAGCTTCTGTTGTATTTGAGTGTAGTCCGAAGTTCGGCAAACACAACACTAATGAACATTGTTGTTGCTATTGTTAGCTGTGGCTGCAGTTGCAGCTGAGTGCTTTGCATTGATGAGGTGGGCTAAACTTGAGCTGCTTCTATGGGAAGCAAGTTCCTCACAAATAATGTATGTCCCTCTACCATTATCAAAGGTGCCATTAAGGCATTTTTTAAGTTAAATTTACCATTTATCGGAAAAACCACCCTCACTTGAGCTTCCATTTGTACGTCTTCTTTCTGCTCCTGAACTTGCCCTCCAACTCACAACTGGAGCCCATCAGGCTATGCCAGCAACAATGAGAGCCAATCAGTGCACACCTCAGGGCATGATTGACCTTTGTTTTCCAAACCCCTAAAACCTCAAGCACAAGAAGCCCGTTTCATGGAAAGTGAACTAATCATCGTACATCCAGGATAAATTTAGAGGTTAAAAATAAGATTAACAAGATTTAAAAATGTACAATTTAACTGATTACACTTGATCTGTTAATCTAAACTCCCTTACTTGAAGAAAAGCAGATTTACTCAATCTAAACATAATACTTTTCATGTAATAATTTAGCCTCATGCTAAAAGGCCAAACAGGTGAGCAGTACATCTTTAACAGTGTTCTTTCTTTTTTTAAACTTGCCCAAAATCTAGCGCAAAGTCATGACTGCTAAGCAGAACTAAACATACAATGTGAGGACCTGGTTCAGTGTCAGCATGTCCGAGCCTTTGGCCTCATCCCTTCCTTTGGAAACTGCTGCACTCATGGCTGTGTGGGTCTATAGAGTTCTAATTAGCTGCATTCACAAACAGCGCCGGGCTCATCAAAATGCCAAGGCCTGCAGAAAGCCACAGCAGGGGTGAGCAGAATGTGTGTGCGTGATGAATCTTGTACATGTGGGTGGAAAAATGTGATTTTGTTTTGTGTAGTTTCAAGTTTGTGTGACATTGCTGTGTGTTTTCTTTTTTGGAGCATGACAATGATTCCAAAGTGAAGATACACATCGAAGCAGAAAAGCAAAGCTTAACAACCGCCAAAACTGGGACCAAAACTGGGTACTCCCCCCCCCGAAACTCAAAACATTTGTTGTCTTCCTTCACATTTGCATGCACGGCACGGGAGCGAACCACACCATGGCACACAAACAAGCAGTAAACAAAGAGGACGTCTGCAGCGTGCAGTTTAGGAAAATAGAAATGCTCGTGAACATGAGCAGGATCAAAGGAAATGACCTCTGAGCTTCTCAGCAAAAACCAAGCAGGAACATTTTCAACCACAACAACTGTTTCTGCTTGGAAGACGGTGGAATTAGTTTGCCTCAGTTTGGCACAAGACAAACAGTAATCCTTTAGTTCTGTTACTGATGTCTTACTGAGTGATTCACTTTGTAACCGACTGACACAGTGTTCCAAAAGTTAAAAAGAAATCCATTCACTTATACTAATACTTGGTTGTATTTCTTTTCAGGCTAATCTGAACAGCGATTGCCACATTTCTCCTGTAGCCTGAGCGGTTTAATTGATTTGATCAATAATCTTTGATGTTACATACTTGATATTTTGTTTTCGAAATAAATAAAAGGTAAATCCAATTGGATTAAATTGTATTTGAAATAACCCAATAAATATTTCACAGTCGTTATTGAGTAAAATTACCAAGTGGATTATAGGAATTATTTTTAATCCTAAACTGTGGAACAAATTCTGAAGTCACTTTACGGTTGAGTAGAAGAAACACTGCACAAATACCTACAGTAAGCACAAGTTAGCCGATGACAAAGTCACATTCATCCAGTGACTAACATGTTACAATGAGAGTGGGGTTCATGTTGAGTTTTGGTGTTTCTCTGTATGTGCACCGTGAGTATTTTCTAAATGTATATACACACCCATGCATGTATGAGTGAGCAGAGGATGTGTCTGATTAATCAATATAAACATTGTTTAAAACCATAATATGTTCCATTACTGCCTTCAGGAATCCATGCATGGATGTTAGCATGCTGCTTTGCCTTGGTTTATCCAGGTGCAAATGAATTGGGAGCTCCCATGCTTTAAGAACCAACATTATGTTAGTGCTATAGATACAAGCGTAGTGAAGTGTAGATGATTTTGTATACTTGAAGCTTTTTACGCTTTTTACAGAGTCGCTTTTTTTAAAATTTCTTACAAATGAGGATTTTGTACCTCAAATTTTGGCACCGCTTCAATTTTCATTGTCATTGTTTTTTGGGTCGTTTTTTTTGGTTTACCAAAACTCAACCATTCATTTACCAGAATGGAATTGAGTGCGAAAACAAATCCTCCCATTCTTTGTTGAGTGTTTTCTCACTACTTTTTTTATTTTGTTTGATTAACTTTGCAAAACCTCAAACCTCATCATAAATAAATAAATAAATAAATAAAAGTTCAAAGCAATAAAACAAAATGGTTTAAACATCACTCGGAGATGAATGGGAATTCTGTTTCAAGAAGGGCTGGGAAAAAACGTCGACAAGTCGAGAAAGTCACCAAATGCAGTGTTGCAATGTCAGAAAGGGAGGAACACGCCCCAAAAAGCAGCTATTGCTTGTCGAGGAGCATCACTTACTTAGTGGCCCAATGGCTGATGCTATTTATGCGCTTAAAAATGCAGATTTAGTAGTTAGAGGAAGTTCCCAGAAAGCATTGCGGCTTTACTATCGGGGAATATAACCTAACGATCTATAGTGGTTAGGTTTTAGGTGTTCAACTTTTAACCAGTTGGGGTTCAAAATGTGCCCAATTTTCCCGAGTTGTTATCTCATTTTTATGTTATGTGATTGTTGCTAAAAGGCAGCATCCACTCTCAAGGGTATTTTTGTTGAACTGAAATGATTTTAAGGACACTATCACACATGTAATGTGCGTATACCATGATGTATATGCGAACTAAATTGTAGTTACTGTTCGTTGACTGTAAATGGTATTTCCTGGTGCACTTTATGCTAATTGCAAGTGCCAACCGGTTAGCCTGGGCAAACTTTGTTGGAGTCTAAAAATTTCATGTTAATCTGAATATATTAATCACTTTCAAATTTCGTAAATAAAAAAAAAAAATCAACTTACGTTCAGCTTTAGTAATAATTTTTAATAAGAGGGGAGGCCTTGGGGCAATTATTAGATGAATAATCAATTGGATTATCAATTTTAAAAAGTAGGAAAAAACGTGTTTCTCTACCCTCATCAAATGTCACACATCAACAAGAATCTTTAATAAAGGTAGAATAAACATTATATGTATTGGAGTTGGATCATTTTCCATGGGATATATTACTTCCATTTTTATACAATTCAGTTTTAGGCACAGAAACTGAGGTTCCACTGTAATTTTATATACACACAACAGTAAGTGATACCATCAGACATCTATGTCAAGTTCGAGTGTTATCTGCAGCCTGCTCGAGCTAACGGCAGGCTAACAAGCAGCTGTTCAGAAGTCATCGTTGTCAATGTTCAAGAACTGGTACTATTTGTGCTATTACAGTAATGATCTCAGCATCTGAACTGTTAAAAGCAATCTAAACATAACAACATAGTCCTCACTTGGTAATATGCTGGCTACATCCTGAATTTGTAAATGGCACGGAGATTATATTCTACGTTTTTCACGCCGCCACTAGCCGAGAGACGGCATGAATGAGCAAGTGGATCAGTGTGAACTGTCAATGGCTGGCAAAGAGAAGGTGCATCAAAATGCTGACCGTTACAGTATACCTGACTGACCAACTGCATGGTGACAAAATGTATGAATGGAAGACACATTAAGGAAGTAACTCAGTCGCTCTCTTACTACAAAGCCAAATAGGATTAAGTGAATAAATTACACACCCTGCTGGTATTATCTCATTAATGTCAATCACTCTCACACATTTCCTCACAAACTCACAGTCACCAACTTGACTGTAAATCGAGGACACAGTTTTTCCAAGCAATTGACCGTCCGGCTCAACTTTCAGAGCGACCGGGTTTCACTACTGACTCACACCACAAGCTTCAGACTGTATAGAAGCACGGTGAGCTAATCCCCATAGTACATTCACAGGCAGGAAAGAGTGACATCACCAAATCAGAAAAACAGGAAGTCTCTGGAATGAACAGGAATAGCTGAAAGCAAAAATTAGACTCCAAATTATACAATACATCGATAAACAACTCTTCTTTTTTAAGATGACTGTGTTTGTAATGTTATATACTAATTACTAAGAGCCTGTTATTTTTCAGAGGATTTTGGATAACATACACACCAAACATACACAATTTTTTTAACATTAAGATACAGATTTTTGAAATACTTGCGAATTATGCCACATATAAGCATATTAATGCATTAGCTCCTCAAATCTTGTATTGGATCTAGTGATCTTGTGCAAGTTGACTTAAAGCTGCTCAATACAGCGATTGAGCCATGTTAATATTTCCTTCAGTTGTATTGGACTAATAACCACATGGATTAAGAATTTTTGAGGTGAAATAATGAGTGGTTTATAACATATAATTCATGAAATTTTAAAAACACCAAACAACGCTCAGCAAATACAACACAACACCACTCTCTCCCAAAAAAATGTGCTCAGTAACGCACACCGAGCAGAGTATAGCAATAAGCAGGTGTGCGGTTTGGGTGGAATTCAATTGAGTGAAAAACATACAGCTTATTGAAAAAAAAAAAAAAAGAAGCTGACGTACTTGAGCCGGAGAAATGTCCACTCCCCAGGGAAGTCGGTCCATTCTTTCCACTGCTAACAGGAGGGGAAAACATCTAAAAGACAAATAGAGCACACATTACCTCCAAGAGCACAAACAGAGGCACCAATAAGAGCAGACAAAAATGACTGCAGCTACATTATGAAAAGCTTCATTCCAATACACCAGGGAGACATTTGGCTGGAAAATAGTGCTGCAAGAAGTGTATCTCTCCTTGCTTTAAATGTAAAGGGTGACATCTGCTTTTCAAGAAACATTCATCTTTTTTTTTTCCAAGAGGAGCTAAATTCCGAGGGCTTCATGTTTACAACTGGAACAGATGAGTAACCTACTTGACTGTTCTAGAACTTGAACTTGAAACGTGTCAATCTAAAGTTCAATTTCAGTTTTTCTTCCTTGATTTTATTCTCAGTCTATTGCATAAGACTGCAATTAGGAATGAAACTCATCATATTTATTGAATATTTTACTTCATCTTTTGTATAAGTGATTGTTATATGCTACTGAAGGTGAAACTGACCGCTACTTGATTAAAAACAGTCTCAGTACACTTGTGACTATGAAGCTTTATCACTTTACAGATCATGAAAAGTGTTTTACATTTCTGTGGAGCACTAGGCTGGAATGAGCATAAAGTGGCGGTCAAACTTTTACATGCAAATAAAGGTGTTCTATTAGTCGTATTATAAACTGAAACTTATAACCTAAAACGGACATGTATAGCCGTCGATTGGAAACATTGACGTCATTGTGCCGCGTATTGGGCCGAAGATATGTCTTATGGAGGTCGCGCTCGTATTTAATGGCTACAGAGCGGTGATGAATAGACAACGCTTCAGACTTTTTGTTCGCAGCTCTTTTTTTAAGAGGAGCACTTTGAATGAACTGTCCATTGGTGAGCGTTCATAAACCTACAATCGCATACATTAATCTTTGACTGATTTAATAGGTGGGAGACTCACTGGTAGGATCTTTGTTTGGTCTGTTTAGTCATGTGTTTATTTATTCTCATTTTTACTTACATTGGTGAAAATAAATAAATGAAGAAACTTCATTTAATAGCCTATTGTAACAGTCAGAGGCCTTAAAATGTGTGCGGCGATATTTT
Source organism: Hippichthys cyanospilos (assembly GCF_059441005.1). Classification (NCBI taxonomy): domain Eukaryota; kingdom Metazoa; phylum Chordata; class Actinopteri; order Syngnathiformes; family Syngnathidae; genus Hippichthys; species Hippichthys cyanospilos. The sequence goes on from NC_142383.1 coordinate 5,224,234, forward strand.
GCTGTTAATATTTCACCTATAACGTTATTTTGAAACATGTTAAAGCAAAAATGTCAGATTTGGGGGTTCCTGGATATAATATTATATCAAATACATTATAAATTACATGTACTTTATCGATGCAACATTATAATGCATAAATAATTCATCTGACACTATAAATACAATCCAATATATAATATAACACATCTTAATATATTGTAACAAATTCTATTTTACATCTAAGCCTCACTTTTCTGTGTTCATAATGCTTACTTTGCGAAAACTTCAAAACTGCATCCCACAGGACACAATACTACATTTGATCCACAGTCTCTGGATAAAGATAACACTTATATTGTTTACAATACAATACTGTGGTTCAGAGTGTGTTACATTTGTGGCTTTCAAACTAAAATAAAGACTGGGATCCCTGACATATTACACACACACACACACACACACACACACACACACACACACACACACACACACACACACACACACACACATATATATATATATATATATATATATATATATATATATATATATATATATATATATATATATATATATATATATCCTTAATGCACGATTGTTCCTTGTGGCAATTGTATGAGGGTCTACCTGTTTAACTGTCTTAATAAGTTCAGTAAAGGAAATGTGTTTGGCATTTGAATTTTGTGATCATTAAGTATGAGACTTTTTTTTGTCTTTTGTTCAATTATTTTCTGGCATTTTTGCACTTTCTAATCTGACATATCTTCCTTACATAGCAGGATTATCGGGAGCACGTTTATTCTTCCTCGTTGAGGGCTGTATCTATTTTCCTCCTCCTCATCCCCCTCCTCCTCTTGTGACCAAACTTGCTCCCAGAGGGAGGTAGAGGCACAGAAAACATGGCCGAGAGCATGGAACACTATTTCCTGTCCCTCAAGTTCACTCCACAGTAGTTTATTCCAAGGGAATGAGGGGGGGGGGGGGGGGGGGGGGGGGTATGCGACATTTATAACGGGATTAATATTTTGCACTTGCACCACTGAAAGCTGCACTAACGGGACATGTGCAACACACAATTTCATTCTGAAGGAGGTTTTTTTGTTGTTCTTTTTAAAGATGTGCAGATGGCAAACTCTTCGTAAATGAGAATTAAAGAACAATTTTTGTCATGGGCAAAAAGCTACACATATAAAGGGGGAAGAAGGATTTAAAATGAGATATACTACCATGGATGATGGGAACATTTTCATTTCGCTGTTTCGCATCTATAAGACAACAAAATTACTAATGCAGCATCAAAAATATCTACACATACAGACAAAATGAAATCACATATATGCTCTCACTTTTCTTTAAACTTTCTTTTATAAAAACACACACACACACTTTGTCCGGTTCATGTTAACAGAAAGCTATGCAGGTTATGCGCCGTGCAACTCATTAATAAAACATGTAAACTGTGAAAGCGTAACAGGACGGGCTTATTTACTTCCAACCTCTCCTATCTTCACACTCATTTGTTCCAAACAATAATCAATGAAATGTTCTTACCGCGCTAAAATCCAGTAAGTCACTCAGTTCCTTGTCTGTGCCCAACGCTGCCATCCGCTGTTGATGATGCATTTTAGCAAAATCACACGGACCTACAACATGGAAACAAATTGAAAAATAGATGGATAGGGGACGTGGACGTAGACAGATAGATCGAACTGTAGCTGGATGGCGACGTAGATGAGAAGAGCGGAGGAAAGACCTCTTTCGCTTTTTCTTTTTTCTTTTTTTTTTACGCGCAGCTCCGCTCCGCTCCGGGTCTTGCTTGACACAGCCAAAATAAATCCAGTAAAACAAGCACGAAGCTCCGACCAACACGTTTAATTTCCTCTCATCCTCAGCGGAGAAGAAAGCTCAGAATCGGCTTCCTGGTTTAAAGTCGCTGGACGAAAAAAAAAGAAGTGGCAGAAAAGACTGTGTTTTGGCGTGTGTTTTTTTCTCTCTCGCCCTACAGCCAAAGAAAGTCCGAGCTCTTCGCGTCAAGACGCACTTCGACTGTCAGCCTCAAACAATCACTCAAATGAATGAACTAAAGACTAAAACACCTTCGCAAGCGTGTCAAAAAAGGAAAGCTCCGAAAAGATTACGACTTCTCACAGTGTGAGAGCGCATACGAGTCGAGATGAAGAGTATTGTGGAGGCAGCTTGGAAGAGTCCAGGCGGAGCGTGCGCTTCTTGTGGCCGGGTGAGGGCTCCCTCCGCTCGGCTGCGAGTGCTGAAGATGCCCGGGCACGAAGCGCGGTCCCCATGCGCGTGTAGTTGTGAAAGCTGCGGTCGCTGTAATACGCGTGCTGGTGCGGCCACCTAGCTTACATCCTAGTCTAACACCATCGCGACTGCTACCGTAGGCACTGACAATCTGCAAAAGAAAGGCAACAAAAATGTCTCGTGTGCTATGTGTAATTACGTAAAAATCAGCCAGCCAATTTGGTCGTTATAGTTGAGTTTAAATGGCTTTTTTTTTTTTAAAGTAGTCTGAACTGATATTAAATAAAAAAAAAAAGAGTAGGACCATCGTAATTTTTTTCGTATATATGCAATTTTGATTTTAAATAGTTTTCATGCAAATTAATTTGCTCAATTCAGTGTGCAGAGCAGTTAGATCAAGTATTACAACCAAGATCAGAGTTCCAAGGACAAACGATGACACAATTTTTAAATGTTAAAAAAAATCTTTATAAAATGTTTTATATAAGTTATATTTCTGCATTACAGCTTGTGTAAAAAATAATTGTATGGTTTTCAGGTTTTTGTGGCTGCCTTCAGCCCTGTATCTCCACTATACAGTAGTTTCACCCCTGCAAGTGAGCAGCAGCCCAAAACTGGATTCAAATTCACAACCAAAATAAAAACAAAAATGTGGTTCTGTTAGTTGGTGCCATTTCTTTTTAGCTTTATCTTTGTAAATCTGGAATAACCAAAATCAGCTCATGTAAGAGTCATCCATTTTGGCGGCTGCTCAAGCACCCCTACATTGAATCTAAGCACTCTAAAATTTTAACAGTCTGATAATATTTTTTTAATATGTCATTTTTAAACATGCTGGAAAACTTTGTTTACACACAGTTATTTGTTGAAATGTATATTATGGGGTTGTAGCGAGGGCATTTTATGAAAAAATGCTAACCTCTCAAAAAAACTTCCCTTGAATATTAACATCCAATTATTTATACAATGTTAATTTCTCAAGGCTATGTCCGCATCTTCATTGCTCTGGACTATTGACCCTAAATACTTAAAATCCTCCACTTTCTTTATCTCGCCTCCATGTATCCACACTCTTTCACATTGGTCCTTCACGTTCTCACACGCACAAACGCACACATGTACACGCACAGCGGCACACACATACACACACACTCCGTCTTGCTGCGGCTAACCTTTATTCCTCTTTTCTTCAGGGCCAAATTCACAAATCTAGCTTCTCCTCCACCTGTTCCTTACTCTTTCTACAGATCACATAATCATATGCAAACTACAGAGTGCATATATACAGTATATATATGCTTTTTTTTTTGACAGTGTAAATAGTGTAACTCCCCCGATAAGTGAAAATTGTGAAGTAGGCGTGACCATTAACCAATGAATGCAGGAGTTGTAATCTACTCCCGCCCAAAAATCAGGACCTGGACGTGCCGTGTCACTCAAAAAAACAAACACACACTGTTGGCTAGACCCAATGCAGAGGAGCAAAGAGGTTCACTGGACCGTTGGAAATCACTTACCTAGATTTCTTTTCTAATATAAATATTTCAAGTGTAAACTCTCAGAGTTATCATGAATGATTATGGACAGATTTGACTTTAACTAGACGTCTGGGCGCCGCTAATATGACTGCGGCTGCCATGAGACTTCAAAGGATGGAAAAGGGTAACTGTTCAGTTACTGTATAAAGTTTAATAAGTTAAGATTTCAGTACTGCAGTAGTTCCACATCTGTAGCAAGTGCATTTATATTTACCTCGTCTGGCATACCTGTTTGGCATGCAGGGAACAATCACAGCACGTCTCTTTGCAATATAGATTTTTTTTCCTCCAAAAAAATCTGTGATGCACTGAGGGCGCGATTGGCAAGGCGCAAAGGAGCGAGGGATCACTGTGATAACATTTAGATGGTTGAAATAGAGATAGATGATTATTATGGGCTGATATATGGAATTTTGACAAATATTCAGAGATTCACATAAGTGGTGCACAGGTACGCATGCGCGATAGAAATCAGTGATGCGTAATGTTGCGTGCTTCACTTCGCGAATTTGCGTACCCACCCTAATGACTCCCTTGATGAGGATGAAATGAGCATGTGAATATAGCACAATTTATAGCTAACAAGCTAATGGGAAAGTAATGGCGAACCGCCCTCTTGCAGGAAGGCAAGATAAACTGCAGGAACAATGCAGGCTTTGTGTAACCCGATTCCAGATACTGCCCCGCGGATTTCAAATACTGCGTGTCAGCTCCGCCACACTGCGCGCGCCAGCGGAGTGATGCTGCACACCCCACCCACTTTCCATCATCACTCCGCTCTGCCCCGCTACAGAGTCCCTGGAAGATCAAACTGTGCTTGCGTAGGGTCTACCAACCCCGGAACGTTTTCTAAAAACCCGGAAACAAATCAAGCTCCATTTGTGGAAAGTTTGCACCAATAACTCTTTATTGCATGTTTCATTTATGAATGGGTGGGTACATACAGAATTCATCCAGCCATCTATCCATTTTATAAAGCTGCTTATCCTCACAAGGTTTGCAGGCTTGCTCTTGCCTTATCCCAGCTGACTTCGGCAGTAGGCAGGGGACACCCTGAACTAGTTGCCAGCCAATCGCAGGGCAAACCAAGATGAACAACCATTAATGCACCCAATCACACCTAAGGACAATTTGGTATGTTTCCCGATATTCATTTGAATTCATTCAAATAAACAGCCCTTGTGTGCACACGTAAGCATTACTGGGCTACACATGCTATTTTCCGGAGCTTTTAATCATCAATAAACCCGCATCAGCCATTAAAACTTGTCATTATACATGATTCTTTCAAAACTTTAAAAAAATAACAATAATTTAAAATAATTAACCACGAAATTTAATTAAGTCCAAATTACAAATCGCAGCTTAATATAAGAAGAACATAGTTTTATTTCTTTACTAATAATTGAATATGAACGAAATAAAATAACACAAACATAATAAAAATGAAACAGTAAATGAAGAAAAGGCTTTTACTCACCAAAAAAAAAAAAACACTGGTCACAATCAATCAGTCTTTTCAATATCTTCCGATTTTTCTTGACCTCTTCATGCTCAAGCTTTCTCTTCGCACTGAGATGTACCATGTATCCACTCAAGTGTTCCCAAAAGTTTTTTTAAAAGCACCGTAGTGCAATGAGGAGCTCTCTTTACCTTCGAACTGAGATGTAAAATACAGTATATTCACTCTGGTGTCCCAAGAAGTTTTTATAAGCACCATAGCACATGTGTCCAGCCGTGCTTTGGTGTTTCATTGCTGCGTTGGTTAAACAATTGAAGTTTGCAAATCCAGTGTAGCTCAAAACACCTAATCGATCCTTTGTTAACAAAAGGCACTCCAAACAGAACTATTTGCCAGGGTTAGCCCATGCCCCTGGTAGCCCAAAAATGGCCAAGTCGTGACAGGTTAGCAAATAGCTATGCTGCAACTCTCACGCAATCAACCAAAGGCAACACCGCAGGGCTTGGTTGTTGAGCATTGCATCACCTTACTGTAGTGAGCATCCACTCACGTCACGTTCAACGTGAGGCCTCTAGATGGCAATCTTATGACTGACTACTGCAGTAGTCTATTAAGCATAGGGGGCGCTCACATATCCATCTGTGCTTGCGCAGAAGCCCGCAACTGTTGAGGCGAATGCCTTAGTGCCTTCGGGAGCAGACAGATTACACACAGCCTGGCGACATAAGTTAGCTGAATTCTAATTGGCTAACAACTCCGATTTAAAACTACAACACTACTGTAGAAGGAGCATAACCAAATGGATATAATATGACACAAAAAGAACAGAATATGGAGAATAATTTTATATATATTTTGTAAAAATTAATTGAAAATTAATAGTTATTATAATTATTATAGTTTATTATAGTTATGATAATGATGTCAGGTTATGTTAGGCCAGCAGAGAAGGCCTTGCTGGCCCAGATGGCCCACCCCTGGAACATCGCAACGTCACTCTGTGCACACAGACAGTGCGCTTAATGTGGGAGCGACATCAAGAAAGACATTGAGAATGACTTAATAATGAAAGAAAGGGTGAGTACCAAACATTACGTCCTGGTAGTCATCTGAGTAATCCATGAAAGAAATTATGTGCACCCCTGTTCACACACGCACACACACACACACACTAACTAACACACAATTAGCAAGTTGTCCTCCTCAAGTCTTGGTGAAAAACAAAATAATTATTGAACTTCAATGATAATGTAAAAAACAAAAAAAAAAAACAAAAAAAACATATATACAATTAATGTCTTCACAACGGTAATAATGGTAAAACAAAAAGAAATCTGGTTAGACTGTAGGTGGAAGGTGGGAGGTGAAGAACTGTAGTCACACTGGTCTGGTCACCAACAGCCTGCAGGTAGAAAGTGACTGACCTATTTCCACAAATTACTCTCTGCATGTGCATGTTCTGACAGGAAAAAATAGGCAGCATAAAGACAACACTATCAGTGATCATGTGAAGACAGTTCTCTCAAACAAACCGGAAAGTCAACTTGCTGAAGAAAAAAAATATATATCGCATACAATTCTGATACGATATCTGATATATATATATATATTTTTTTTTTTTTGCCACACAATTGACAGATCCAGTCCAAGGTGTAATTTACCTTTTGTCCAAAGTCTGCTGGAAAAGACTCCATCTCTGTGGAGCCCAGAATAAGTGTTTCAGCAAATACATTACTCATGTAGATGGATGCACAGTATATCACCTAGATTTAGTCATATTTATGAAATATGTATTCTATTCCTAATATTTTTGGGATTGTTTGGGACATATTATTTTTGATGATGTAATCTCCAATGGTAAATATTCCTTTGGTTTCAGTAGTTAATTATGTCTGACTTTCTAGATCAGACAAATTCCATAAAGCCTTCTTCAAACTGCATGCATCCTTACCAAGCATCCAGGTGAAAAATGCCCAACGTTGAAACAGTGTCGCCTATATAACAAGGGTTGGGGGAGTGATTTCAATACTTGACCAGCCATCAGCAAAATATCCTGTGAGGTGACCAACATGGGAGGAACTTTACCTTTAGGAGAGAGGTGTGAGTTGACATGTTTCTGGGTTCAAAGGGATGAAAGAGTGTAGTTTGCTGCTTGCTATGTACTGTAAATGGTCAGTTTAGTGTGGAGAGTAAGAGAAGTGACTTGCTTTATTCACCACTCATCGTTTACTACATCGCCACACCATCACCATATCTCATTCATTGATCAATTGACAAAATAATCGAACAGTTAAACTGCTGTTCAAACAATTAGTTACAGCCCCAAAATATTGTTAGCAAATGTCATGTTTTTGAGAAAAATATCCCTTACATTTGGTACATTTTTGAAACAGGCAATTGTGTTTCATTGAATTTCATTGTGATGTTAAGTCATGCTGGGTGACAATATGACACCATTCCACTGTCCAGATTTTGCTTTCTGTGGCTTTGGTCCCTGCACACTTGCCCATGGAAACACCCCAAAAAAAATACAAAAAACAAGTGCAGCGTGAAAAAGCTTTAACACTTCAGAACAACAATGTTCTCAACCTTACAGAACGACAAAGCTCTCAACATTTTGGTGTCACAGGATCCTCGTGCACTCTCTGACTTTAAGAAAGACATTGAAATACTCATACCGTATGTTATGCACATGGGCAAAATTGTTGGTACCCCTGTGTTAACGTCAAATGAAAATCAGATATTGCTTCTGAATTGTGGTTCCACAGAATTATTTTTAAAAACAAACACAAGATACAGGCCTGGACAAAAATAGTACCAATGGTACCCTTAATTTCTTACTTCGTTTCACAATGTTTTGAGGCAGTCAAAGGACTGAACCTTTCGGCGAGACGGCTGCAACCGCCAATATGTCATATGGCCCACTCTTAATGAGAGAGGGAGAGCTGGGATATTTTCAATTTGTCATGAATGACAAATAATATGTAGGCACAGGAACATCAAGCTGCTTTGAAATAATATATATATATATATATATATATATATATATATATATATATATATATATATATATATATATATATATATATATATATATATATATATATATATATATATATATATATATACACAATCATAATATTATAAATCTTATGATTGCATAAATAAATAAATCTATCAATTGAACAATGGGAGACAGAGTGCTATCCCAGTGTTGAGTTCAAGTTTGAACTGCTATTTAACTGTTGGTGATATATAGGTTATATCGATCCACCCACTTTCTATAAAAATAAAGTTGGGACTAAACATACAGGCATGTTCAGTCTGATAAAGAGAGGATGTTGTAGTTGGTAGACAATTTAAAAGATATATTAAAAAAATAAACTAAAACAATCATATAGCACCTTTTTGCATAAATATCTGATAATATGACCTGTGGCTTTTAGTCCTGTGCGGTTTATCCATGGCATATGATGTTTTTTTGCTCAATATTTGCTGCTACAGTTTATATGCCGGTGCGCCTTATATGGTGGCGCGGCTTATAGTCCAGAAAATACGGTATATTAATTGAGCAGTATTGCTTCAATGTTGGTCCTCGTGTTCAGTGCAGAATCGTACTTGTTCTTAGTATTGCACTCTTCAGCACAGTGATTTCTTTCAGGCCTTGGTATCGATCCAGTTTTTTGTTTTCCTTTCCTCGGATGTTGCTATCTCTCAGGATCTTTGCCTGATTATTCACGAGCACTTTCTAAGGTGTGTTTCTTGTGTTTCTTGAGTCTGGCATCTCTAATCCATATTTGGTACAGATGTTCTGGTACACTATCACTGCTACCTAACCATACTGTTCAATTTATGCCTCGCCCGTTAGCATCCCACACCCTGCTGTGATGTGCCGTACTGTCTCTGGGGCAGTACACAAGCTCTTGGGCAGTCCACACCTGGGATCCTGTCTGATATGGTAGACCCAGGCCTGTATTCCTCTTGGGCCTGTTCTTGTGCTATTATTAAGGAATCCGTGCTGTCTTCTAGGACAGCCTTCCTAGCCACTGGTATGTTTTCTTGATGTCAGCCTCTTCTTCAATTTGACATACCACGCAGGGGCTTGTTTTTCCATGACGGCCCACTTGGCTCCTTTCTGTTATCGGGCCAAGGAATTATGCCAGCAGGGTATCATTACTGGCAAGGCATAGGTATTAATGTCCTGGATCTTATTTTTGCTATTAAGGTGACCGTTCAGGATCTTCCTCACACTCCTTAGGTATTTGGCTGTGGCTGCCCTCCGTGTTGCCTCCTTGTAATTGCTATTTGGCTGCGGAATTCCAAGGTTGCGTTCAGGAAGTTTATTATTTTCAGTTGTGATTATCCCTCGCTTTGTTATCCATCACCCTCTCTTATCTTTTAGTCTGAATGATGTTTCGATGTCATTGCTGTATATCCTAGTGAGCTGATTTTCGTTCGTTCTTAGCATACAGCTTGATGTCATTCACGTAGAGAGGTGGCTGATCGTTATTTAAAAAAAAAAAAAAACAGAAATGCTTACTCCCACAAGTGCTTGTTGATTTTCTCTGGTATTTTTATCAAATGAAATTCAAAGAAGAACGTAATAAAATTAGAACTTTGAACTAAAATATACAAAAATAATCAGTTACCACAATTAAGGATTGTTTTAGTTTTACAGTGTTTACATTTAGATGTTTACATATTTGTTAACTTCCTTTTACAGTATCAACTGACAAGTAAGATTTATGTGTGAGCACAATCAATGACGCAATTTAACTGTCAATCCTTACCGAAGTTAAGATTGACCGTTTTATTATTCTAACATTTTAATACTCCCAGATGTTAACATTTTAGAAATGCTTGCCTGTACAATTCAAATAGTTGTTGGACTCGTTATGGATTGTTTGTAGTATAGTTATTTTTCCTGTGAGAGAATTTCTTTCAGAAGTCAAACAAATCGCAGGAAGACAAATAGTCACAATAAAGGCTAGTGTTAGAGGCTTGATTACCCTTCCCCATTCCAAAATTTTCAAATGAAAAGAAGACAGTTCATTGATAAATTCTGCATTTTATATTTTGCATCAAAGGCAGGGGAACCCACGGTTATGTTGGCTGTTGTCCTTGTTTGTTATATTGTTTCCATTTGTCAGTAGAAACAAATTATACACTGAAAATGAGGCGCAGCTGTGCAATACAAATAATTACTCTTATAATTCATTAAAAGCAATGAAAGAATATAAGACAACTGATAATGAGAAGAAGGACATAAACTCATATTGTCCATGTTGATTCATTATGCATGCTCAATGGAAATTTTCTAGTCAGACATTTTAAAATGTCAAGCATCAAATCCACTTTTATCAAATCCAAGTCATGTTCGAGTCATAATGGTCATAGTTCAAGAAAGGTCACGATACAAGGAACCAAGTGAGGTCTGTGTTCGTAGGGTCCGACTCCAAATGAGATCAATAGTTAACCTTAAGTCGGTTTTGGGGCCAAACTTGATTATGATGCAATGCAAGATGTGAATATTCGGTTTTCCCAAGATAGCCCATCTGTGTTGAACAAAAAAAATTCCCAAAAAAGTATTTTTAGCCGCTTGTTATATTAAAAAAGTTCATGTCTTCAGTCACCAACTGTTTTCACATCATATGAAATTACAATATGCAAATTGGGACAGCTTTGCATCAGAAAAATATGTTCATGTTTTACTTTCGGAAAAAGAAAATATTTGACCAAATCCTGTGCAGTGCAGCCAACCAAAAATGTTGTTGGCACCAGAGCTGCCAGTGCAAATTTTAGTGTAGAGCCCCGCACATAAAACATCTTATCTATTTTTTATTCATTGATTTATACCTAGAAAATTTAAAGACACACACCACCTAAAACTTAACAGTCCTACCACATTTATGTCACATTTTTCCCCCTGTGGTTACATCTAATAGAGGCCTTTGCAAGTGATTACATCAGTCAGATTTAAATCTATTCATTTGACTCCACTATACCTGGTGATTGATTCTACAAAACATTTTTCTTTAACTTAACGATCCATTGCTTCTATTTATTATTAACGTTAGAATAGACCAAAGTTATATAACATAAAAACAATGTATCGTTTAGTCTGTGTGCCACATTAACCTTGACAAAGAAGAGGAACAAACAGTTATGGTCTGACACAGAACAAAGTATGTCAGTCACATCTGGGTCACAGCTGAGCAGCTGAAAATCATCCTTGATAAAAGTTACTGTATAACAAAATGAACTGGAGGAGGAAAGTCTTGTGGAGTTCTAGTTGTGTTCCTGACATCAAAAGTGTGAGCTTTGTCATGATCTCATTATGTAGTCTGATCATCCCAGGGATCACACGACAAAACGTTTTATTGATGAGCAACAGCTTTAGTAGAAATGCAGCTTTTATTTTCAGTCTCACAAAGTTGAGTTGTCCAAAGTGTACATGCCCCCGCTCAAATGCTTGAATGTAGATTCAAAGCTCTATGCCACCATTATTCTTCTTCACACTTGGTATGCTGCTGTTTTGGGCAGATGAGCAACGTTGTGTTTGCACCAAACATACTTTTTTTAAGTATGGCCAAAAAGTTCAACCTTCAGCTCAAACTGGGGCCCATGTTTAGGTGGTAAATTATAAATAGTTTGAAATAATAGGGCTTAAAAGAATGAATGAATGAATTCAATTATTCAATGGTGGCAAATCATTTAACAAGAGCTTACATGTGATTGGTCAATTTTGTACACAGGCCCATCTCAATCATGTTGGTGTGTCTACAATTGTACAACATTATCATAGTTGTCTAGTTCTACTTCCCCTCTCAAAAAACATTTAAACATTTTTACAAAAACACAAACGGAAGTCCACCCCTTACATAGATCAAGCCTGTTCAATTATAACACACGGTGTGCGTTATTAAAATGAAGAAATTCAGACTTATTTCTTCATCGTATATCAGATAACATACTGTTGCGGTTATGGGTATTTGTTGCCACTGTGAAAGTGACAAATATATCATTTACCAGACAGCTAAAAGTATAAAAGTAAAGTAGTACTTTTCCGATACTTTTTGGTACATCCGGATGCCTGACATAATGACATTTTCCCCGCAGAGATTGTCAATAATGTACAAACATCCCTGAAATAGGCAAGTGTAGTGAATGGCAATGTAAAATGGCCGCTGGTGACTTCGCTTCATTCATAAACAAGTCTGTATACCATTCTGGCTTCATACAAAGTATTTTACTTGAGTATTGCTGACATCCGCGAATGTATTCTCGCTGGCTCCATTAACCCTTTAATGGGCACTGCATCTCTTTGGCTAATTAACTATAATGTTTAAAATTTTAGATATTTGCCTGAAAGTAAATTCCAAATAATTAAACTTTCTCTAATACCCACTGTACATATGTTAGGCATAAAAAGAACACTCAAAGGATTTTTTTTGGGGGGGAGGGTGAGGGGCAAAATGTTCTTTGAAGTATAGGGCAACTAGCATTTTTTTTTTTTCTAAAACGTTCCTAGGCTATTCCATATTTCTCATTAATTCTTCAAAGGTTTAAATGTGTTAACATTTTTTTCATACTGTGGTTCATTGCTGACTATTAAACCTAATCAGGATACCTAAAAATACAATTTAAGGTTGTTATTTGTTTAGGTTTACACAAACCATATGTAATTAATGATAGATTAACATGTTTTTTGTTGTTGTTGTCGTTTGTGCTCAATACCACAAAACACAAAACTTTTTTTTTTTTGCAATGAGAGTTATTAAAATTTCATGAATAGTAAAATGATCTCTGAGATGAAAAATTATCTTTTGGGAGCTGTTAAAATGCTTATTGCTCATCCTAACCACCCCTGAAGTGTATTTTAAAATGTTTTCCTCAATTCACCCATTTCAGCGTATTCCTGCTAATTGCTGCCTCATCTGATCCGACAAAACAACTGGGTCCAAACTTTGCTTTGCATGCTCACGTTTATTTTGAAGATTCCCTAAAATTGGTGGTCTGTTTTACTGTCGGAGCAGTAACAAATAGTGCAATCTCCAGTGGAGTCCATTAACAAAAAACAGCCAAGAAGAAAATAATTTCAAGCTGTGCCGTCCTAATCTTGCAAAATGCATGTGACCATGAGTACCATCAGTAAATATTCGATTTGCAGTGATAAGAAATTATTGAAAAATGCCATTTTTCAAGCATGGCATAAATTATACAAAAATTGTATAGCATTCTCACTGCACAGGAACATTTTGGAAACCTTTTGGACATGCTGGTCGCAGCAAAAGCCATGTCCAGTAAAAGGGGAAAAAAAAGAAAGAAAAAACATGTGGGAAAGTAGTGCAGCTGTTTGCTTCAACCACTGGGCCTTTGCCATGCACTTCAGAATAAAACCTGACAGAAACCCTTTTTTTGGTTTTTCAGTAGTTTAATTAGAAAAAGACGATGCTCTATTGTAATAATCAGATCACCGCCAAACTCAATCGACACCCAGTCAGCATATTTGAAGTCCTTTGCTCTTGATGAAAAGAATGGTGACTTGTGAAAAAAAAATCACCACAATGATAGAGAGTAAAAACTGTAACTGGCTCAAAAGGCACAATTAAATGTAATACTGTACTTCAAAAAATAAAAGAGATTGCATCAATGAAAAGATTGTGTGGTTTAGAAATACATTCTCAGAAACATGAAGCCTACATGCAGGCACACAAATACACAAATTCTCCTTCGCAAAGACATTACAAGCACACAATATATATGCAAACTCACATACATATTAATCCCTCTCTCCCTCTCTCTCTCTGTCTCTCTCTCTTTCACACACACACATGCACACACACACACGGAGGCCCGCTCCCTCTGCAGACTTAAACAGTGTGTTTTTGCCAAACACCTGTGTAATCGTACAGCTGTGGAGAATGCTGGGAAAGGACCGGGGGAACTGAACACCGCACAACTAATACCCTTTGATTCCACCCGGATCACCGAGTGTGCGTAAGTGTGTGTGTGTGTCTGTGTGTATAGGTCTGTGTGTAAGTTCACGAGTGTGTTTACAAGTATGAGCAGTTTTGGAGATTGGGAGAGGGAGAGAGACAGCGAAGAGTTGATGAGTGTTGGCTCAATTGGTGTGTGTATGCATGTGCGCGTACATGCGTGTTTTGGTGTTTATGTGAACATGTTTGTGTATCAGTCCCCAGTATCAGCATTCTGGAACATTCCTCCCTCCACAGCTGAACTCATCAAGCCTCCCTCTTTATAAAAACACTTAGGCGATGCGCCACAAACGAAGAATGAGATATAACAGTTGTATTCCAAATTTTTCAGTATTTTCTTTCTGTATCCGATACATATTGTGATACATTTTAATTCTAAAATGTACATGCAATGCCACAACTAATTACTATGTTTTTAAGGTCTAGATAAAAAAGAAACCGTGAAGTCGATAAGCAGAACCACTTATTTGAAAAAAAAAAAAAAGACAATCTCTTTTTACGAGGCCATTGCAGTGTAGTGGTTCCCATAGCTGCATCTGCACTGGATTTCATTTCAAGCCAATGCTCCATTCAGAAAATCTGTGATACTGGCTGACAATACATCGTGCTGTCCAACTTTCACAAGGCAGCTGGAATGTGCTCCAAATTTCGAATGACGCCAAATAAAAGAGGCAGTGATAATATGCATTCTGATATTATATGTATAGGTTAGAATCAATGCAAACATGCTTTCAACACGCCCCAGGGTGTGTGTGTATAAGTACTGTATGTTTTTACAGTAGAAAAAAAATGCTCTAAACCAGGGGTGTCCATTGTGGCCATCGCGTTCGACCGGGGGCCCACCTATCAAGTGTTAGACTTTCCAAAAAAAAAGGAACGTCAAATCGAGAAAAAAAAGAACACCGCGTTGTTTACGTCAATTGCTGCGACACCCAGTCGTAAAATAGATCAAGTAGCAGATCGTAGTCACATCGTTGCTTCGAGTTACTTCCAAATTAAAGCTTTCCAAGGCCGTTCATTTCATACATTACTTGATGTGTTATACTTTATTCTGAAGGATTGTCTGGCTTCCTCCAAATGTTTGGCCTCTTGACAAAATGACAATGACTTGACAGGCAGCAGATTTCTCCGCAAGTCTCATTTAACTTGTGGGAAAAGAAGAAAAAAGGATCCAGTCCAAACGTGTGTGCTGAAAGCCTAAGTAAAGCTGAGCAAGTTAGACTCTGTCTCTCACTGCAGTTGAACAAATCTGAACATGTGAATAACATAGCCCAGATGTTTATTTTCATTCATGGTGTTTAGTAAACTGTAATAGCACTAAAACATTGTATGGTGATATCACTGAGGAGATAATATAACATATTTTGATGTATTTGCATCACTTGGAAAGTGAGATATCAATAATAGTTTCTTACAAAGATTCAGGAGAACACATCATCTAATGTTTCATTTCTATTTACTATTGATTTCATTTCAAATCTCAACATTAACTGATACTTGTATGCACAGTATTGCATTTTGACCCACAGGGTTTTACTTTGTAGATTCTTCACCGAGCAGTAGCAAAAACAATACAAGCATGTGCGTCTTCTAGTGTAGCATGGGTAAAATGATTGAGTAGTTGAGACTTTGGATGAATGGCTGTTCAATTGTGTATCTTTTACAGATCACGCATTATTCATATGAAGATCAGATTCTTCAGACACGCCAGGGAAATGTTAAATACTAATTTACTGATAAAACTCTTTTTAACTGATTTTGCCTAGTAGTTTGTCAGATTGTCATGATTTGTCATACTCCTGTTTTATACATTCCTACTGCTTTATTCATTGCTGCCATTGAGGAAAAACAAAACATAATTACAAAATAGTCACCTACAAATGATTTAAACTTAAAACGTCCTCCGCTCAGTTACAGTCATTATCAAGAGTCTGAAATTGAATATGTTAAGTGGAGTTAAGTGAAGGTGGCGATATCTGGTTAATTACCTTTGCTCCACTTTGACATCCCAATTAAACCTGCAACTCACCTTCATCATCTGTCATTGCTCACTGTGTTTAGTCATCACAATCATTAGCCGTACCTTCACAGTTTCATTATAATACAAGGTCTTTCTTTGAATCATCATTTTCATCGGCATCACTGGCTCTTAGTTCAAATCCCCAACTTCATTATACCCATTGTTAGATCTTTCGCATTTAATTTTAGCTTTGTTTGCGTGCCCAGATGAAGAATGCCGTTTACATACCTTGGTCCAAGATTCCTGCACATTCGCTCATGATTTCAGGAATAATCACATTCGTACGCGTTTATCAAATCAGCAACAGCACCAAGTATTTATTCCTTACTAAACAGTCTAATTACAGCATTTCGACATGAATGCGTAAGAATGACCACTCTCCTTTCTTCTGCGCTGACTCTTGGTGATGTTGGGGGGGGTTGGGGTCTGGTCGTTTCATGCCCTCTGCTGCCGCATTTTGGATGGAGGTTCCACTTCCAGCAACGTCACCATGTGCAAGCACTTTATACACATGCATATGAAATATTAATCTCATATCAAGCACTACAATGAACTTTCTGGTTTCATTCATATTATCTAACAAGATAAATGAGATATTTCATGGCATTGCTCTGTGAAAAAGGTGCCCCAACAGTCCTAGCCAATAAGGTGCCAGAGCCTGCAATGTTTATGCCGAAGAAGGACATGGAGTCTCCACTGTCCTATGAAGCCCCAGACGCAGGTCCCATGGGAAGTAACCAGATCACACCACCCTATTGATCTTATCACAAGTCAAGAGTGAGGAAGACGCAACCAGTCGACTACAGTACACGTACACAGTAGACGGTGCAGTTCTATAGTATACTACACCATATCCCCCCAAAGGACATTATAGAAATTATCATTATCAGATACAAATATATTCCTACAAGCTGTCCAATGGTTGCTACGAAGGCATTCTATTCTATTCTGTTTTATTCTATCTTTTTGATAGATTTTCCAGTATTACTATCATTACTCTCTCTCAGTGTTGTTTTATTTATGATCCTGCTTGAATCCCCATCTCCAAAAATAAAGGGACAATCTACACATCAAGTGCTGAGAAAAAAAGCATGTTCATTTTAGAATCACACAATAAATTGCAATAATATAAAATATCACATCAAAACATTTTTCATACAATCATTGGTGTAATAATCACTAATTATATTAGACGGGGTGCACTGTTCCAACAGAAGGCTGGCTACGCTCGAAACTCATTTAAATTGTGTTTTGAATGTCGTTTTGCATTTTATGTGGATCCAAGTCTCCCGCTTGTGAACCATTCGCAGACAACAGAAAGAAAAAGAAAAAGGTTTACATCATAATCTTAAATAAAAGAAGCAAGAGAAGAGCAAAACAAAATAATAGTAATCATAATATTGATAATAATAGTCATAATTATATTAGAAATAAAATAAAAAATAATAATTCCAGTGCGGTCTAGGGATTAGCTTGTGAGTTCATTTCATCACCAAATGAATAATCACAGTTATTCTACCCAAATGAAGACATCTACCACGCACAAAAGTAAACACCCTGAGCGAAGACATAGTGATACAACAAGAATTTACCTTGGTGCCATGGTCTGGAATAAAATGGTGCTCTTGCCTGCTTTCTACCTGACTGCTAAGCGTGCATTTGTGTTCGCAGTTAGAAATGATAAAAAAAAAAAAAGTATGGTCCTTTCTTAATACATTTAGTCAAAATAGCCTCCTTGAATTACAGTGGGGGAAAAACGGACAGACGGGAGTTACTTTCTTACAGAACGTTGATCAAATATCGAATATGTGGCCCATCCGGTGTAAAGCCCTTGTTGACATATGTTTGTCTAGGCTATGCGGCTTTCACGCTATTGTCTACTGAAACCATTGGACAATCATATTTCTCTCTGAGCAAATTGGTTGTAGGCTTGCGAATTATGGTCTCTTTGAGACACCGTAGTGTGCATTCTTCAAAATAACGACTGTAGATGTCACTAAATACTATTGATTCTCCTTTTAAACATATATGAGTATCTTCATTGTCACTGTGATCATCAAGATGCTAATCAATGTCATTATTGACCTTCTCACTGCCATTATTTATAGCGTATCGGCGTAACTATCACAGCATCATTACTATCTTTGTCGTCATCATCTCACTGTTCATTTGTTGTCATGGCGATCACTATCTTTTGTATCCTCGCTCATTATAATCAGCCTAATTTTCACCAATATCCCACCCAAATGATCAGCAGTCATCATCATCTTTTTGGGATTCATAATGACCTCTGTTATCAGTGCAATCATCATCATATTTAAAAGTCACACTCCCTCCCCAACTATATTTGTGCATTCTTCAGTGGAAAAACCTATGTTTAATACGTCTCTCTGCTTTGTCTCAATATTTCTGAAAAAGATTATGCTTGCCTACCCCATCTTTTATGCCTGCTGAGTCCACTCTAATAATGATGAAATGGGCAAATAAAACACTGAAAATGCTATTTAACCCAAAGAACAGTTGACTATTTTTACCTCCTTTTGATTTATTTACCTCAAATGTAGGTTGCTGCGTTCGACTTCGACTTCTGCTGACTGGACGAGGAACTGCGGAAACTGTGGGAGAGCAGTAACTAGCCTGCATTCAAAATAACACAAAGGAGAGTGTGTGTGTGCAAGTCTTTTAATATGAAGCATAAGAACAAATGTATTGTTAAACTGACATATCTTAGGGGCACCTGGTGAGGATTTGCCGTTTTAAATCCTGGCTCAGGTCTTTCTTACTCTCTTCAGAGCGCCAGTGCTCTGGAATGCCCTACCTATGGATGTTCATGCAGCCACCTCAGTAGAAATCTTTAAATTCTGACTTCAAACTTATTTCTTAATTTCTTAATTTCTTAATTCAGGCATTCAGTTAAAGTGTCTGTTTAACTGCTGCTTTCTTCTTTTCCTCCCTGCTTGGTGTGGAGAGGGGGTTACATGATGAGAGACAAATTGATCACTGCCGCGCGGACTTTGAACTGGGCCACCTCCAGGTTTTCAGATGGGCCACCTCCGCTGAGTTGCTTTTGTTGGGATGGACCCACTGGGCCGGCTCATGAGAAGGACCTTAAAAGATGGAATCTCAGGTGTCATAGCATCCTATCACATTGACTTACTATTACCTTTCTTCCGTCCTGAAACCTATGGTCGTAAGACGCTAGTTTGTTAATGATCCAGAGAGCCAAAAAGAAGTTTGCAGGATCTTGAGCATATTCTATTTAGACCCCATTGCTCTGAAATACCCTACCCATGGAAGTTATAGCAGCTACCTCAGTAGTTGTTTAAAAGCTGACTAAAGACTGATTTTCATACTCTTGCGTTTAGTTGAACCCTCTTTTCGACTGCAGCTTTTTTTGTTTTTCGTTCCGGCCTTGCACTGATTGACCAGATCGAGATCTGACATGAGCAACAGCCAAGAATGCACTGCCCTGGAGATAGACCAACCAGGGCTGGTTTTGAAGAGGACCCTCCCTGTAGGCGTTAAGGGTTAACATGGCACTCTGTGTCATCTAGCGCTTGGAAATGGATCGCCTCCCGCCAAAATTTCTCATTTTTCCCAGATGGTGATTTGAGTTTTTCTTGCACTTCTGGGAACTTGGTTGTGTGTTTAGCGAAGCTCACTGTGAGTCTTTCTTGACTTGAACGTAAATGTGTTTCATGATTTAAAGCTACTCATCAACCTTTGGCTTGATAATTTTGTATGGTGAAGTAGTTACTTTTTTGAAATAATAATTTTGATTTACCTGTTGAGTTACGTTCCTTTCTTTACCTATGGTCATGAGTTGTGGACCGTGAAAGTAAAAACAAGATCCTGGATACAAGCAGCCGAAATGGGTTTCTTCCAAAGGGTGTCCGTTTTCTCCTTTAGAGATAGGGCTAACCCCATCCCTAGCTTCCAAAAACTCCGGGAAACATCCGGGAATCGAGTAGTTGCTCCTGCATGTTGAGAGGAGCCACTTGAGGTGGCTCAGGCATCTGGTTTATTATGCCGTCAAGGCGCCTGCCTCATGAGATGTTCTGGCAAGAGGCGCCAGGGATGACCCCAGACACATGAGAGAGACCATGTCTTTCGGCTAGCCGGGGATCACACCAGAGGAGCTGGATGGAGTGGCTTGGAAAAGGGAGGTCGGCCTACCTACTGAAGCTGATGCCACTGCGACCCGACCCCAAATGCTTGGTAGAAAATGGATGGACAGATGGAAGGCGTTGAGGCACATAAAGGGAGGTAGCGATGCCGAGTCAGCAATCACAAAGGTAAGATGGATAGATAAGAGCTATTCGAGAAAAAACATCTGTTGGGTTCCCCAACACTACTTTACAGCACAAGAGTAAAATAGACCCCCTAATAAATGCAATCTGAAAAGGGCTTTACAGTAGCTCCAAATGTAATCATTACAATTATCTCTGCTTCTGCTTGCAGTTGACTAAGCCCCAACAAAATAGCCCTGGTCGCCCACAGTTGGACACAGACAGAACATATTCATTTGTAGCTAATCTCTCTCATAAACTAACAGCCATCTTCGTCATGATTTGATGATTTTGGCAGCCATGAGTATGATCACCTTCTGTGTGTTGATATTTCAACAAAAGGTCATTGACGACTGAATAGCTTAGCTCCCTAAATTTAATCAGATCTGTGTGTTGCGTGTGAGCGTGCGTGTGCGTGTGTGTGAGTGTGTCCGTCTGTCTGTCACTGAACAGATTGAAATATAATCTGTTGATCCCCTTTTCTGACCATGCGTTCCCACATTCCCATAATACTTAATTACATTTATTTTTTAAATGATATTCAGTATTTATAATTTTTCATTACATTTTGTTTTCAGCATTTCATTTTGTAAGTAGTTAAGTTATTACATGTAAAAATAGCCCTGTAAAATGGATTTTTGAATGTTAATGAGATCACAGCATGTCCACATGATGAAATTTGACCTGAGCTCCCTCAGTAATCTTGGTTCAGATAACCTTTAAATGTCCGAAGCGCTATATCAAAATGTTCTTCTCTGAAAGGGACAAATTGGTTATACTGTATATTTATTTTACTTTTGAATCTCTGCCATGAGAATGTCAGATACAGTTTAATCACAAACAGAAAACAATTCTTACGCTGACAGTATGCAGAAGTCTATATTGACTATTTTGTCTAGTTTAAATGAAACGAGACAACTGTTATGTTGATATAAGTTGCTATACAGTTGCTATGATCATGTATTTTTCACTTTTGTCATTTTTTATCTACCGGTACTTTGTCATATAGGGCAGTGGTTCTCAAATGTGGGTACGGGTACAACTTGGAGTACCTGAAGGAACTCCAGGGGGTACCTGGATTCTAAATAAAACAAACAAACTCACACCTCGTTACCTAAAAATAAACCTAATAATTATTTCTTTTTGAGAACCGGTTTGACTTTTTTTGTGGACAAATATTTAATAATAATTAAATAAATTATTTGTTTTTGTGAACAGATTTCTACTGTAATTTCAAGTATAATATATATATATATATATATATATATATATATATATATATATATATATATATATATATATATATATATATATATATATATATATATATATATGGGTTACACATCGTAACGTGAAAGAAATGTAAGCCGGGAACGCCGTAACCCAGGGGTCCACTGTATTTGGCTGAAAACATATTTCACAGGGGGTACATCACTGAAAAAAGTTTGAGAACCACTGATATAGGGTACTGTATTTACTGTTGTGACTGGTTGTAAATGGTTTCTTCCTTGATGCATCAGTTTCCAAACAATTTTTTGTTCTTTTAGTTTGCTCGATTATGTCGTATAGAATTGATGTTTAGCAGTATTTCAGATCTAAGTTTTCAATGACACATCAGAAGTTCTCCAGCTGTCATGTCAAGCCATTTTATTAATTTTTCTGAGACTAGCTTCCAAGTCTACCTTTCCGAGACTAGCTCCCCAGGTCTAGTTCCAGATGTTCACTCTGATTATGTTGGACTTTTGTGTTTAAAGACTTTTCCACTTCGATGTCCTGTCTGCTTTTGAGTCCAAATTCTGCTTCTAGTGTTTTAGGAAAAAAGTTAAGGATTGATAGGTAAGTGTTTGAGGATCTGACAGACAGTCATATCTCAGTTACCACTATTGTGAGTTTATAATTGCTTAAGCAGAGGCGGGATTTTCTTTTCATATTGACTCACCTTAGTTTCTTGCCTGTCTGCCAGGTTCATGTTGACTTGGCAGTCCAATAACAAATCAAATCCGGTTATAGATTGTGTATGGACGTAGTGGAAATGGTTTTATGATTTAAGAAATAAAAGGAGGCATTTAATTTTTCAAGTTTATTGACATACTATATCTGGCCTGAGTGTCAGTGTTTTTCGTGCGTGTGTAGTGAAATATTT
The DNA here is from genome assembly GCF_059441005.1 of Hippichthys cyanospilos. Taxonomy (NCBI): domain Eukaryota; kingdom Metazoa; phylum Chordata; class Actinopteri; order Syngnathiformes; family Syngnathidae; genus Hippichthys; species Hippichthys cyanospilos. The sequence continues at coordinate 5,246,926 of NC_142383.1, forward strand.
TCTTCTAGCTCCTGAAAAAAAAAAAAAAAAAAAAATCAAGTAGTCATCGAATGGGTCATGTGTATTCGCCACACAAGTAAATACTAACTTCAAAGTGAGGAGGGGCTTGATGTTTAAAAAAAAAAAAAATGTCCCTAACTCCCCTCCCAATTATCCAAACACACGTCTCTTTTCTCAGGCAGAACTTTATTTTATGGCAACTAATGGTTTTAATAATGTGTGTTTGTATGAGTTAGTGTACAAGACACCAACGCCGTACAGAAATGCACACACACACTCACACACACACATATGCAGGCCTTTGAACAACCAGATGTTGCTGAGCTGCAGGTTGGAAACATCAGTGAACTAAAAACAGGGTAAGAAGTGGGCTGAGTCTGTGGCTAAACCAGAAACTGTAATGGAATGCAGATCCCTTCAAACTGACACACACGCACACGGGCACACGCACACACACACGGGCACACACACTAGCACTCTAAAACAAGGCATAACAGTTTTGTCAGTGTCAAAATTAGCTGACATTGTGCAAGCCTCGTGTAATAGTGGTCTACACATCCACATCACAGTCAATAGGTTCTGGGTTCAAATCTCAACTCAAGCTTTTCTGTGTAGATTACATGTTCTCCATGCTTGTATGGGTTTTCTCCAGCTTCCTCGCACATTCCAAATGACGCATGTTGGGTTCACTCAAGAGTCCAAGTTGTCCTAGCTGTGAATGCCATTATGTCCCTGCCATTAACTGGCAGTCCAGTTTAGTGGACCCTGCCACTTGTCCTCTAAATAAGCTGCGATAGGCTTCACCTAAATTTGGGGATTGGCACTTTAAAAAGTGGATGAATGGATTGTTTTACTCCTATTGATTATAATTTACTGTCAAGTGGACTGAAGAACTGAAGAGATCTGGCGGTGGCAGTCCTGAGATCCTGAGCTAAGTCAGGACAACCTTTTTGGCGTCAAAGACAAAACACTATAGGCCGTCAGAAGTTGCAACCGACCCAACTCAAATCTATCACTGCCACAGAAGAATAAAATGCAATACTTCCAGTAAATACATAACAATAGAGAGTAGAAAGTGAGAAGTAGAGATTGCTTTTAAGCTAGTGTGTTTCTACAGCTTGTTGAGATCTGGTATTCCCACAGGATCTTGGCCTGTTTTTCGGTCACCTTTGGAGGTGTCTGCCATCTTGATTCTGGGACCTCTAATCCATATTTGGTACAGAAGTTCTAAATCCTGCTACCTGGTTAATACGCTTCGTGTTTGCCTGAGCTAAGTCAGGACAACTCTCCGGTGCTTCTCATTGCAGTTAGACAGTCAAGAGCCTTAGACCACCGACTCAGGGGACTGGGACTCGAATCCCAGACAGGGCAAAGAGTGATATCTATTGCGTCCTTTGGCATGACCCTTCATGCTATGCAGATAAGTCCCACAAATAAAGATAGAGTCACACAGGCTCGGACGTCGCCTGGGTCAACAATGACCCTGCTAGAGAACCTGGGCATACTGGTGAGAAATGGGTAACTGGAACAAGAACAAGAGTGATGCACCCATGGAGCAGGGCAGAGAATAATTTAATGATGAAGTGCTACTACAGTAGTAATTGCAGTGAGAAAGGACACATGCACAGACAGAATATGGATTGCATGGACTCACACCCATATTTGCAAAATGCTGAACTGAAAGTGTAGATAACACTGAAGTATCGCAATGCTCATTTGAATGACCACACACATTTGTTTTTCATATTTTCTCAAAAATATTACCCATTGTTCAAATGTATACATGAGGTATAATATTGAGCAATGCCAGGAGAGATCTACAGTAACTCATGATTTCCTGGAACGCGTGTGGTTCACCTGTAAATCGGAATTCAAACACTTTGAGCAGGTGATAGAATCTTTTTCATAACTTGTTATCATTTGCCGCAGCATGTGTCTGCACATCTTAGCGGGAAACTCTGGAGAGCTGATAGGGAATGTGTGAAGACAAGAGGAGGAGGGCTAGAAGCAAAGAGAGACTCCTTTTGGGTACATTTGCACCTTTGGCAAAGGAGGAGGGTGAGAAAAGAAGAGGAAAAAGAGAGGTGTGTCTGATGATAATAAATAAGGAAGTTTAAAAAGCTGTGATATGAGCTGCCGGTTTGAACTCTACCACAGGTTTTTTTTTCCTTTTTAATTCGTCTACCAACTTTTATGTTGTTGTGAAAGTGTCGACGGACCCCAGTGCTGTTTCGACAGGCAAAATGCTTCATAGACTTGAAAAAGGCAATGCCACCTTTAAATACATAAAAACACATTTTGCACAAGCATCTGGCTGTGAATTACTTTTTATATTCATGGGATTGACAAATGTGTCATATTTTCTAGCTCACAAACGTATGTGCATCTCTTTAACATCCAGCCAGCCAGCCGGCCAGCAATTTTCTATAGCCGATTATCATCACTTAGATGGCTGATTTGCCTATCCCAGCTGGGTTGGGGTACATCCTGGACTGGTTGCTAGCCAATCAACACCACTTTATACCTTTCATCAATCACTCCTAAGTCAATGAAAACATGTTTCAAGCTAGAGATAAAGCCATAAAATTAAAAGTGTGCTGAAAAGTCAAATAGTACCAGCTAATCTTGGGAAATTGTAAAAACAACCAAAAAAGGTGCATCTATGAGCTGTATTTTATTTGTATTATGTTACAGGTCCCAATTGCCTGGGATCCCAGGTAACAATTGAAATGAACCCACCTGAAAAATACAGGTGATGGGGAGGACAATGGGGACATACCCATGCAGTTGTCAATCCCAATTCTCCTTTCATTTATTAACACAAAAGTGCTCCTTTTTTTCCCCAAATAAATGTTCACGTCATCACAGACATAGGTTTCATTGTCACAAGTCATGAGTTCAGATATTAATTAACTAAACATTCACAATTCATTCATGTCATCCTTGGACTTTAGATTCTTATTTGTTTCCCCAAATAAGATAGGAGTTTTTGTTTTTACATCATCAATCATGCTGTCAAAAGAAGTGGTCAATCAACTCATCTAATGATGAACATTAGCTGCGGTTTTAGGGTGCCCTTCCCCCGATGCCTCTACCAAACTCAAACCACCTCAGAACAAACTCATAGCTTACTGCGTTGTCATTTAAGTGCATCAGGTTTATTTCAACACACCGCTCTCGATTTCGAATATATATATATATATATATATATATATATATATATATATATATATATATATATATATATATATATATATATATATATATATATATATATATATATATATATATATATATATATATATATATATATATATGTATACAGCTAACAAGAGCTGTGTGCTTGATGTCAAACTAGCTCAGATGAATGTCAAGAATGAGCCTGTAAGAAAAGTGACTGTCCTGTTTATTTGGTTGTAGTCTGCTCATTTAAAAAACGACAACAACCAAATAAAAACTGAGAGCTGGAAAAATAATATTTGGCTTTTTTTTATTTTACAAATTTTGCCAAAATCTTGTCTTGCTTTGTTTTCTTGGACTCAATCTTAAGAGACATGACTACTAAGCACCAACAATGCAAAGATGAATTTGGAAGTCTGGGACTCATGGTTTTGGTCAATCAGTCAGTCAGTCACCCATGGACTCTCATTTCACTGTGGGATGTCGAATACACCCTTTCTCACATGTTTACCAGTATATGATTTTGAGCTAATGTAGAAAACGGTATCAATATAAAAAGTGTGTTGAAATGCAAATGCTTGTAAAGCAATTGGCAACCTGCCTTTGTAAGCTTCTGATTCCTCAACTAGTATTTATAAAAAAGCTACCCTTAAGGATCAACAAATGATCAAGTCAAAAGTTCACTTCATTGTCTAATCGCTAAACTTGCGTATAATAATCACCAACTGATGATGATGGCGGAGTAGTGGGCTGACAGCTGACAAATTACATTCCACGACATTCACTGACTCGCCCACCATGTAAACTTTTTTTTTTAAATGACGATCTGTAATCAAGCAACAGCGAGAGCGCAGTCAATCGACAGCAATGGAGCAGCTAAAAATAAAATCAAAATAATTAGAATAATAATGGTGGCCCAATGACGACGGCCAGATAGAGCGGCTGGCAAATACTGAATGGCAGACCGGCAAAAATGACAGAATTGCATACCTCTGGTAAATGCATAGTAGCACTCTGTAGTACAATAGCAATAGTGAGTGAGTGGGCGTGTTTTTAATTGTTTTTGTATGTGTGTTGATGCATGCATCTTTGTATTTGTGTGTGGTGAGGTGGGCAGTCCGACAACAGACAATGGACCAACGATGCCAAACATTTTAAAGCAACTCACCTTCCAGTCTCCTAAGTTTCCAAAATTCCAGTAGCCATTCCAAAAGCCCAATCACTTAATTAGTTCATCCACAATTTTCAATTGTAGTGCAATAGCATGCAAGCATGAGCTGATTTATATATGACTTATATACTACTGATGAGACGGACCTTAACTTCTAATCCATTAGTCTTTGCGACAGATTCTGAGAGGAGAGAAGCTGTGCTTTCCATCTATATAACATGCAATGTGGACTTTGGCGGCGTATCAGTGGATTATTTGTGGGTTTTTTGGGAGTGTAACCGGTGTTGTCAGTGTAAATCATGGGTCCCCAACCACTGGTCAGCGGCGCGCTACGTAGATCAACTGATATAGGGATGCACCCAAAATAAATATTTACGTTTAATGTATTATCTGAGTGGGAAAGACATTTTATTTTTACAAAACGTTTATTATGAAAACTGACCGGATTCTCTTTGATTCGTTTTGGTCATTTGAGAGGACAAATTTCACCCACAGAGTATAGCAAAATGACAAAAACGTCTATATTTGGGAAGTGGAAAAGACCCTGCAAAAATACAAGAGAAGCTCCTACAACTTTGAATTAAAAGAAAGCTTTTAACAGGCAATATAAGCAGTACTACTTGAAATAATGATTGATTGCGATAAGGAGTTTGAGTGCTACATTCTAGCCTAACCAGGAGAATCTAGCATCAATCCTCCTCCCCACAATTCCGTGGATCCTTTATATTTCTTTCATTATTCGTTCGTGCGTCCATGAGAATAAACCACACATCTTCTACTCGCACACACCTCTTCCAATCCAACACACATATTTTATTCTTCCACGCCTTCTACTCTTCCACACATTCTATTCTCATACCTCCATAAAAATACATACATTCACACCCACAGAACCGCCTTATAAAGAGTGGCATGAGAGTGTACTTCTTGTTCTCAACCACCTGTGGAAAATGAGGATCTCTAAATCAGTCCTAATACAGTACTCCTGTGAGTTCACAAATTTGGGTCTGTATCCCGACACCTTCACTGTAAGGGTTTTCTGCAATAACCGCCAAAAAAACAAAAACAAAAAAGACACAGAGTCAACTGGACAGCAACACACTTTGAATGTCATTGCCTCCAGTCTGTCTTAGATGTGCCTGGCTTGTTGCAAAAAATCAAGCTCAGGGCTCACAATAAATTGGTGTTAATAGTGATTTCAAATTCTAATTGCAATTTTATGTATATTTATTTTGTGTTGTATCTCCATTTTATTTTGAAGGAGTGTTCACCCACCAAAACAACAACTCTGGGCTGCGATAAAATTGTCAAGTGTTGACCAATCCGTGGCAATAAAAATGGTGGGAACCACTGGTGTTAATAATTTTTGTACAGTTTTGAAGTGTTTTTACTGTATTGACTGAGAATACTGAGGAGATCCATCAGGAAGAGAAAACTCGCGCAAAATTTTCTACAGAATTCACTGGAGAATCCACAGGAGGACACAGGAGCTGAAAGCATTACAAAGGCCATCCCCATCAGCATTCTTAAGCGTTACCTAAGTCGCTGTGATAGGTAAGAATAATCTTCTTGGATAGCCATAATCATAATGCAACAATGAACTCTTTCCCACCATTACTTGACGCCATTTTGGTGTGACCGGTGACCAGTATGTCACAACATGTCTGCTAAGCTCCTCGGCAAATATTTGCACTCTTAGTTAAAAATGTGTTTCTGCGTTTGCGACAGACTACAAAACGGTGGACCGATGATGATTGAAGGGGGAGGGGCACTGTCGGACCAGCTAAAGAATGTAATCTGCCCGCCTCTGCTTTTCATAGAGTCACCACTACTTTGGTCCACCAGCCTGTTTTGACGTCAGTATTAGTAACGAAGCCTCTCATCCTACACTTGCCTATCTCAGAGATCTAAAATGCAAAAAAAAAAAAAAAAACCTTTGAGGACTTGAGCCCTGTGATCTCACTTGTGGTAAACCATTTTTCAGCATACAAATTTAGGGCGAGGCAGTATAGTGGGTGAGTGGGTAACACATCTGCCTTACAGTTCTGAGGTTTGAATCTTGGTTACTGCCCTTCATGTGTGCACATTCTCCCTGGGTTTGCTTGAGTTTTCCCCAAAGTCAGCTGGAAAAAAAGACTCCAGCTCACTGTCGATGAGCAGTAAAACAAATGGAAGGATGGAATTTAGAGTGAAAGTAAAATATTTATTTCAAAATTGCCCATTTTACAACGTTAGCAGTGTTAACGCAAAATATTACTATTTAACTGCTTTCTATTCTACTAATGCACAATGCTTCTTTTATTTAAAAAAAAATATATAATAATCAAAAAACGTACCATCAGTTTGACATTTTTCTTTGTGCATCATGGCTGTTTGGTGCAGTTCAGATTACTTCAAAATAAAGGTCATCACTCGTCAAAGACCAAAATGGGAAACTATGCATGATAAAGATTTTTCTGGGTTGTGAGAGTATCTGGTCCATGAAACAGCTACAGAGACAGAACACTTCCTACTGGATAGTGACCAGATGGGGACATAAAAGTTGGCACGCATCTATGCGTGTGTCACGTTACAAGTTATTGTTTCCATGTCTTTTTGAAGGAATGGATGCTTTGAAAATAACTCAAATGGGAAAAAAGTCAAGTCGATGATGGTATCACGATGTAGCTGTGTGCGTGGTTTCTGTATGTGTGTGTGTGCATGCAGTGTGTTGAATATGTTTAGAAGTGATGTTAGGTACGCAGGTGGGTGACAGGGGGAATGGATAAAAAGGGCTCTAAAATAAACACAGCTGATATCACTGGATTTGGATTTTGGGGCGACATCAGCTCATCTGTAAGGACTTGGGCTTTGAAAAGGAAGGGTCAAATTTGAAGTCCTGCTGAGGACAAATGTAAAATGAAAAATAGTTGTTGGAAGTGTCTTGAGTCTGCTTCCCAGCTACTGTTGAGGTGCCTCAGAATAAAACCCGCAATGTTTACTCAATAGACGTTAGTGCATGCATGCACATGTGTGATCTGGTTCTCAGTGTTCGATATAAACCGAACATAAATATACAATGTGTGATTGTGTAATTTTCCCCTGTGGGATTATAATTACAATTATAAATGTAAAATGGAAGAAAAATCATTATACTCATGTTCATGTGATCAAATTCAAGGTAAAAATAAAGAAATAAATGTAATGTATTTTTTGATAAAATTTCTACCAGATCATTAGGTTCCTCTGTAATCTAAGACAATCCAATTTAGTCCAATTTAACCAAGTGTAATTCTAGTAATACAAAAAATACATACTGTTACGCATTGAGAAGAACACATGTAAAGAAATGATAGGGTGGTATACACAGTTCAAAAAAAGTTGATGTTTAGTGGGAATTAAAAATTGTGAAAAGGGTGTACTTTCAGTGTGAAACATAAGTTGGGCTCTATTTTCATACACATAAACACTGGCACAAATAATACTTCATCTTGCATGTCTAGCTGACCGTTTCTTGAAATGATGGCATTCCTGCGGATGGTTACCTTTCCCATTTGTTAAGAACAGAGATTTTAACAAAGGGAAGTCTTGACGCTGTTCATCTCCCAGTGGAAACTAATTTAACCTAATGCTGGCAAACGCTGATACTGATCATACAGGAGCCATTATCAAGGGGTTTGAAGCCGTACATCAAGCGGCCTGCACACCTGTCACACAGCTGTCATCAGCGACCTTCTCTGGTGTGGTCGGAGCAGGAGAACGACACCGGGTTATTTTCTCGCCGCCCATGCGTTCTTCAGACTATGTTTCCCTTTCAGTGTTTTCCAAGTTTGCTCACCTCCGTGTTTTGTGTACTTTTAGTCCCCAGAACCTTTATGGTAGAATTTTAAGTTGATACTTTGTCATTTTCCTGTGGGCTTCGTCCCCTCCTGCTTTATATTACCGACATTTTCGGTTTGCTTTTTGGACTTATTTTTTGTGGCACTTTGAATTTTGAGTTTTGTTTGTGTTCCTCACACTGTGCATGCTCTTTCAGTTATTAATTCAATTCATTCGAACCCCTCTGTGAGTGCCTGCCTGTTTGGGGTCCGCTACCCGTTCAGCTTCGAGGTGCTCTTGACTGAATAACCTGGTCAGAACCCATGGACACCTCAGACCCCGATCCCTTTCAATCGGCTCTTCAACATGAGCAGTCTCTTATGGAGCTCATGGGTACCGTGGCGGAGTTGGGATGCTAACATGGAGGACATAGCCACACGACGTTGGGAGACAGTTGTTTTTTGTTGTATAGCGGGAAAAATACTGTAAAGAGAGGCTGAAAAAAACGTCGCAGATCACGTTGTAAACTGAAAAAAACCTAAGGCAGGGATGTCCTACCCCAGGGGTTGGGGCTTGGTTGGAACTTCACAACCCAGATGAAAAATGTTCCAAGCCGGTAATAAGCGGTTGGAGCCCTTTTTGCCTCGCTAATTGTCTTTGGGCTGCCGAGTATGCTGGGCTCAATTAAGAATCTTTTGTTTAATTATTTGAACAGATTAGGGTTGGCTTGGTGGCAGAGAGGTCTGCCTCAGACTTGAGGGTCCCGTGTTCAATTCCACCTAACTCCGGCCTTGCTGTGTGAACTTTGCATGTTTTCCCGGAGCCCACCTGATTGGGCGTGAATGGTTGTCCATCCCTATGTGCACTGTGATTGGCTGGTATAGCCAGTTCATGGTGTCTCCCGCCTACTGCCCGAAGACAGCTGGGATGGGCACCAGCAAGCCAGCGAGTCTACTGAGGATAAGCGGCTAAAGAAAGTGGATAGCTGGATTTGGATTGATTAAGTCATATGTTCTCTTGAACTTGACTTTCAATACAAACAGTAATTTGGGCTCTTTTTACATATCAGACTAAGATACTATAAATGAATTATTACAAAGTACTAACAATAGTAATTCAAATATGTTTCGGGCCCCTGTTATCCACAGAATTTGCAGAATAGGAGTGAGTAGTCTCTCAGTGCAAATGATGGTGATTGTTTTGACTGAACTACATGTGGAACATGCACAATTACAACCAGATTTGGTCCACGACTAAGAAGGGCATCAAAAGAGGAGAAAGAGAAGGTGCAGTTAAGGAGGAGTCACTCCCCTCCACTAATCCCTGCTCTTCCACGTCCTCTTGCCTTTAAATATATTCCACTGGCATGCATGTACATTTTTATTTTTGTTTTGTAGCTGCTGCTTTTTTGGCTGCGGGCCCCATCTGTCGGCCAGCTGCTAGATGTTTGTAAGGAAGTGTGTTTGCATGCGTGAAAGCGTGAATGCGTGTGTGTGTCCATGTGTATGTGTGCACGCGCGTGCATGTGTATCAGGTTCAGGAATGAAAACACACAAACTAATGCAAGGAGATTAAATGCTATTGGGTGGGAATGTTTGTTGGTTTATGAATATGCATAACGGGGAGATCGTTTTAAAGGATGCAGAAAGGAGAGAGCAGAAAGTGTTGGCAGGAGGTAGAGGAAGCGGGAAATTTAGTAAAAAGAGAAGGACAAGACAACAAAATGTTTAGAAGTGGATGGAACCAGGAGAATAAACATCTCAAGAAGTATTGAGAATACACATGGAAGACATGAGGGGGGAGGAGAAAGAGATGAAAAACAAAAGGCTGACTAATATTAAGGCATAATCTGACATCCAGCCATCTTCGGTACAGCTAAAGGGAAAGTAGAGACAAGTAGAGTTGAGGCTTGGGGTAAGAGACAGCAGTTCTTGCCAGAGCGCTTCCAAAATGCCATTCAATGTTGGAATAAGACCAAAAAACTGGGGACAAAGGAAGCATAGGGAGGGGAGTAAGATGGAAAAAAAAATCATTGCTGAAAAGAAGGCATAGATTTTGATTATGATGGAAAAATGAATTGATGATGGATGTGAATAATCAGTTAATACTTGGGTTGAAGGCTTGAAATGAATGGATGGATGGATGGATGGATGGATGGGTGATTCAAGAGTTTTATTGTCATATGCATAGTAATAACACACAATGAAATTATTATTCTGATCAATTCCCTGAGCAGGCTGCATACCATAATCGAGCAAATAATAAGGTAGGCAATAAAACAAAATACAAACAAACAAAAAACCAGTAATAGAGCATAAGGGCAGTAATAATAAAGCATCCATCCATTTTCTACTGCTGATCGTCCTCAACAATATATTTGAACTGAACTCAGTTCGGCTGGGCAAAATATACTCAGCTATGCTTAATAATAATAGATATCAAGTGTTTATTTAATACAATTTTATCATTTAAAATAAATCAATACAAATGTAATAAATATAACTTGCTTCTGGAGTTGGAACAGATTAATTACCTTTCCTTTCATTCAAACGGTAAAAACTGTTGTGCTACTGTTGTAATACCTGTAGGTGCCATATCATGTATTTGTCACATGATATCTCACTCTATTCAGGCTTTAATTTAGTCACTCATCAGAATGTCTAGTTAAGCTCTGAAGCTGACATGTTAAGCTGCCCTCCTAGTTTCCGAGTCTAGCTTTCCGATTCGTTGCTGTGTTGGATTTTTGCATTTAAAAACGTTCTATTTTTCTTTTCTTGTCTGCTTCTGAGTCCAAACTCTGCTTTTCACATGGCAAAGCATGCTTTCATTTGGGAAACAAATCTCGGAACACAAAAAATTGTGAACTGAGGGTTTGTAGTACTGTTGGAAGAAAAAACATATTTCAGTTATGCACATTTTCTGTTTTTTCTGTTTTGAAATTACAATACGTTGTATGCAATAGTGCTATTATTTATCTGGATCAGTTTAGGCTGTGTTATGCATTGGGACATCCATTAAAGTAGGTCACACTCAAACATAATCACACCCCGTCCTTTCTCAGTGGGTTGATAAATCTGTTGGGGGTGATTCTTTCTTTCATTTGTTGGTTCTTTTGTTGTTGCTGTATGAAGACATTAGTGGACAGGGTATGTGTGCGGCGGTCCTATTTAGAGGGACAAAGCCCTCAGTGACCCAATAAAGATGCGGAAGTCACCGTTGCATTGTTAGAAACTGTCACTTTCATCAGCGCATTCTAAACAACTCTACCACAGTATTTCACAAATTATTTGTAAACAGTAAATACATATTACAGTCCATCCCATACATTGAGGAAGCATGTGTTTCATCTTGTGAAATGTATGTTTTTAGACAAGGGGTAAATGTTTTGAGGATATTGTGAATTAAAGAAAAAATGTGTTCTAGTTTTGCTCTGGCTTTGATGACACAAATAAACAGCATTGACTAGTTATTTGTGTGTACCACTTCAGACTCAGGACACGCTGCATTGCAGTTTGATTCAACTCCTATTCTGAATGCTAATAATGCAAATCCAAAGCAATCTAATGTAATATAAAAGTGTTGGAAATACTTGGTAACATACAGTAAACGCAGTTCACCAAAGAGCTCTATAGGGATCGACGTATCAAAAGAAACGATATCACTCACAGATGTTTCCCTCAAATTCCCTTTACACGTTTCCTCATTTTTTGAATGGTTTTTTGAATTCTGGACTTTCAGGCTTGCTTTAATTTCCAATCTCCCAAGAGGAATGCTTAAATGAATCAGTCAGAAATCCAGCAGCATTTGCCAATTTATCTGCAAAAAAAAATGGATAACCCTATGGGTGCACTGACTTGGCAATACTACTACAGCCATTTTATTCCAGTTTCCTTCCTTTTATCCTGCTTCCCTTTCACTTAATTCAAATCCCCTGACAAGCAGGAGGCCGCCCTAATTGAAGGAATATTAGAAACTATTATTCCTAATTAAACATCACAGTACACGCTGTCAGAGCAGGACAGGCAGAGAGATTTAAGATGTGCTAAACCTCTGGCACTCTAACAAAGTCTTTTGGCAGAGGGAGATGAGGGATTCTTCAATTTTGCCAAGGAGACGCATAGGCACATCTGATCTCTGCCAGGTTTCCGCTGCAAAAGGTGTGGCTTTGTGCATGTGTGTGTCTGAGTGAGTTTGGATGTTAAAACACTCACACGTGCAAACATATATTTTGCTTATTCCTTCAGTGTCTTAAAAAATAAAAAGTAAACATTTACTAGAGAACATTTTTAACATACAGTGCAACCTTTAAAGTCTAAAAATAATTTGTGACACTAAGATACACTAAATCAACAGCTGTTTATTAGTAATGGGTTAAAATGTGCCGAGGCTTCGAAGAGTATGTCAAGCAATCCGGGGTGAGATTTCTGAAGAACCTGTCGTAGCGTGATTAATTCAAGGGAAAGCGGTATCATTGATGACATATGATGCCTTATTGTCTTGAGAAGTGGTTCACATGTCAGCATGATTAATGAACAAAGAAAATCCGTGTAAACATTGATTGATTGTACTGCAGTCCTTTCCTGTGACAAATACATTTATTTGTAGCCCTTCTCGAAAAAAAAACATGTTTGAATATATGATAAGAGTTAATCTCCCTAAGACAACATACATAGAGTGCTTGTATGTTGTGAAATATGTTAGTGACTAGCACAACTCCATGTTACTCATACAGAGAAAAAAAAGGATCTGGATTATTTCATTTTTGTGAGCTCAAAGATTCCGACACTGGGCTAAATCTTTAATTACAATTGTAGTTTTGTTTTGTTTTCTTTAGAGGGGCAATAAATTGATTGACAACTTATCACGTAGTAAATTTATTGATAATTGTTTGAGGATGGATTCATCAATTAGATACGTTTCATTTAAAAATTTTAACTTTTCCACACAAAATATTCTTTGAATTGCTTTTATTATATATATATATATATATATATATATATATATATATATATATATATATATATATATATATATATATATATATATATATATATATATATATATATATGTGTGTATATATATATATATATATATATATATATATATATATATATATATATATATATATATATATATATATATATATATATATATATATATATATATATATATATATATATATATATATATATATATATGTATATATATATATATATATATGTATATATATATATATATATATATATATGTATATATATATATATATATATATATATATATATATATATATATATATATATATATATATATATATATATATATATATATATATATATACATATATATATATATATATATATATATATATATATATATATATATATATATATATATATATATATATATATAGGACCAGGGCTGATGAGGACAGTAATGTCATGGCGAAAACATGACAGATCCTTAAACAAATTAAGACCTAATCAAACTAAAGTCAACAAAATCACATTAAAAAATTACTTGTTTCAATCTCAATTAAAGTGACAATATATACATTTTAGACCACTTCTTTCATTAAATATGAATGCATTGAATGAATTAAAATGTTAAAAACGATCAACAGCATATTGTAAATATAATGGTATTATTATTATTATTATAACTAGACCATATAATGGTCTAGTTATCATTAAAATATATGACGCGTGTATTCCTCCATTTATCGTAATGCCCCTAAATTTCCCATGGGCATTTGCGAAAAAATGACACATTCTCCCTTTATTTACATATTTTAAATAGAAATGTTACTTACAACAGGTTTGAATATGCCATCACCAAGTATCACAACGTCTAACTGAGATTACAGTAGATTTACCCAAGCATTTGCTATATTTTGGAAAATATTGAAGTCATTCATGCACTTAAGATATCTACGTATAACTGCAGCTCTCAAGTCATGAGAAACGGAACTAAATGATATTGAAAAATGAATCAATACAAAATAGCTTAATCATTCATATTCACTAGCCTTTTGTTCGAGCTCACAGGAGTTTAGAATGAAAAGTTACTTATATAATCACTCATAAAATATAATTACAGTACAGCAACTTGAATACAACACGCGAAACCTGCTTTTCAACAGAGTGTGATGTAATGCTATGGTTTTTCTGTGAAATAACAAAACTAATGTTGTTGGTGCTCCACATCGCCAGCATCACAGCGTGATGCCCCCTTGGTGTCTTCAAGGATGCCTTTACGGGTGCTTTATAGCCTCCTACCTTCTGTCAGACACAATAAACATAGTGGCCACGTACCAACAATAATACACTCGAAACCACTGCTACACAATATACATATCAAATTAGAAGTGAGACGTCGTTTATTGTCAGTCGGTGCAACAGGCACTTGTATCTATGCTAGTCCAATATGCACAGAAACTACAAAAACAACATATTTTTAAACCCTGGAACTGTATCTATTGAACTTACATACCGTATTTCTCAGAGTACAAGTTGACCTCGCTTATAAGTCCTCGCTTATAAGTTTTTTTTACTTCAATTTAAGTGAATTTTACAAAAACGAGATTATAAGTTTACTCCTGACTTTAGTGGATCACGGTTGTCCACTTAAAACACTTGGTGTGTGTTTTGTAAAATGATGGAATTACAGTACTTTTAGATGCATTTCTTCATCGTATATCTTATAACATACTGCTGCATATATATAATGCAGAAACGAGACAAGTGCAAAGAAATGTGAACATGCGTTTAAATGCAAATGCTGAAACTAATGTTGCAACAATAAAATGATTTGAACTTTAAATGCTTTATTTATTTATTTATTTATTTATTTTTTACACAGCTGAATGTGCAAAACGCCCTAAAAGTCATCACTACTGTCTGACACAGCAAATAGCTCCTCCCATTCAACACCTGAAAGTCTTCTTCTATCTCTTCTTGTTACTCTTCAACCGGTTGTCATCTTTGGACCTATCCGATTTTTTTGAAAGGAGGTCTTCAGAGATGGTTTGCTGATCATCTTACTTGGGATATTCTTTAGCGAAGGTTGCCCTTCGCTGTCCCCCCCACCCCCACCTACACAAGCACATGCAGGAGACATGTCAAGCCGTATTTTCCTTTTCATAATGAGTCAAAGTCCACCAAAAAAAATGATCCACACAGCCTTGTTGTTGACCACAAATACGAAAGTGCATTTTTTGTAATGTTCCGTGTAAAAGCTCTAAAATGTATGCAGGATTAGAGGTACAGTACATCGAATCATTTTAGGCCTTGGAAATGACATGATATGACTTATTTCGCATTTGAATTAATGTTATTCAATTGGTCTGTTTTGTCTGATGCATTATACGTCGACCCCCTCATAGGGGGGTTGCAAATGAGGAAAACAACTCGACTTGTACTTGGAGCAA